>NW_027530978.1:0-252 GCF_008692635.1 Crocuta crocuta
AACAGTGGTGAGAGTGGACACCCCTGCCATGTTCCTGATATCAGGGGGAAAGCTCTCAGTTGAGGAGAATGTTAGCTGAAGGCTTCTCATAGATGGCTTTTATGATGTTTATGTTCTATCCCAACTTTCTCTAGAGTCTTTATTAAGAAGGGATGCTGTATTTTGTCAAATGCTTTTTCTGCATCTATTGACAGGATCATATGGTTTTTATCTTTTCTTTTGTTGATGTGATGTATCACATTGATTGATTTG
>NW_027530978.1:564-780 GCF_008692635.1 Crocuta crocuta
GAAGCCATCAGGTCCAGGGCTCTTATTTGTTGGGAGATTTTTGATAACTGATTCTATTTCTTCACTCGTTATGGGTCTGTTCAGATTTTCTATTTCTTCCCGTGTGAGTTTTGGTAGTGATTGTGTGTTTAGGAATTCGTCCATCTCTTCTAAGTTGTCTAGTTTGTTGGTATATAATTTTTCATGGTATTCCCTGATGATTGCTTGTATTTCTGA
>NW_027530979.1:0-111000 GCF_008692635.1 Crocuta crocuta
AAAGTCGGAAGCTTAACCGACTAAGCCACCCAGGCGCCCCTGTATATAACTTCCATTCTTGACACTGGATAAAAGTGTTACAAAATGTCTAGGCCACATTTCTCTACACTGTACAAATCATTGATATTGCTGTCTCTTGAGTTATAGTTTTATTGAGCTTATGAATACTTCACAAATACGAACTTACTGCACTGTGGTATGAAACTACCTAGAAAATATGATGCATACTAAAATACAAACTATTATTTCATTGAAATAGTTGCATAGGCAATTACTTAGGCCTTACTTTACCCTTTTAGTAATTAAAAATATAAGATTCCACTGAGATGGAGAAGTTTACCAGTGAACCAAGTAATACATTCAAATTCAGGAACATTAAAGCCCGTTTTATGAGCAGATATAAAATATAGACATCTGTTTACGGACATTTCAAAAATATTCCTCTCACCTCTACTAAATAGCAATGAGATATTAAATATTGTGGTGTAGGGCTTTGTCCCCAGTTAAATTGTAAACCCTTCGAAAGGGTAACATCTTTTTCCTCATTTATTAACAATCTATATAATGATATTGGATTTCTTCTTGAATATGGGTTTCCCAGGACATTAGAGAGAATGTGAAGACACTAAGAACCTAAGAGTGCTTAACTAACTAGAGAAAAAGAGGTAGGAGACACACTTAATCCATTTCACTATTGCTCTCAAGATCTGGGATGGAATCAGCCTAGCTAGGTTTGCTTTCAGGGAGGTAAAGAGGTACCAGCTACATGAGTCCCCCATTCCAGAGAGGATATGATTTAACAGACACAGGATTTTAAAAATATATAGATGCCATTTGCCTTGGGAGACCCCTCAAACCCCCAACTTTCCATCCAACATTACAGTTTTTGTCCCTGCTCCTTCTAAAAACCTGTACAACAGAAAAAATAGAGCCAGATTGGCTTTTGCAAAACAAGAGAAAGAATTTTAGAAATGTATTGAAAGTTCTGCAACTTTGACCTAAGTTCTCCTAGTCCAGTCCTTCTGAAAAATGAGAATAATAACTCATTCTTAAAAGATTGTTTTAAGGTAGAGATTAGCAAATTCTGGCCCATGGGTGAAATTTAGCCCACCTTCTCTTTTTGTATAGTTTGTAACTATTTCTAATCTAGCCTACAAGGTTACATAACATAATCAGTGATATGGTAATTTTTTTGTGCTTCTTATTAAAAATTTGACAAAATAATACATGCCAAAATTTGATAATAATAAATATGTCATTGGTAAATATTGATTTTGATAAACTCTTAAAAGCACAAAATATGTTTTTGTTTACTGTAAAGGAAAAATAGTTTTTAGCACATAGATAATGCTCATGGAAAACTTTTGTATGAATAAATCCATTTAAACATTTTTATCCATTACTAAAAACTTAATTAGTTATCTTACTTGTTTATGTATAGTCAGCAAAATTAAAAAAAAAATCAGAGAATATTGGGTAAATAAGACTGATAGATGCAAGAAAACCAATCTGCAAGATGGAATTATTCAGACTGGCTGCCTTTACCACTCTAATTACACATAATAGCTTTGTTCCTGTCTGCTTTGACTTATTTGTGTAGATCTTGTCTTAAATGACAAAGTGGAATATTTGAGGCTAACAAAAGCAGAAGAAGGAATATTTGTAAGAGAAACAGAGGAATCCTGGGAGCAGATGGGCAGATTAGAGAAAGAACAGCAGAGCCATGGCAGTAGTTGCACCTGTCAAAATTTGGCTGGAAAGTATGTTCCCAGTTGATCTGATTTTAGAGTAACAGGATGAGTCCATGAAATACTTATCCTGACACTTTAAAATTGTGGATTTTACGGTTTGCTGCTGCTCCTGCTGGGCTGCCTGTTCCATTCAGCTATGCTGAATCCACAGATCTGGAAATGGCATCTCATGTCAGAGGGAGGACTGCTCCAAAAACGCCAGTTTAGCCCAAAGAGACCCAAGACTGACAGGAAGCTCACAAGGTATTATAACTTGGAATACAATAAAGACAATAATAGAATATTGGGAGGAAATATCCAGTAATCAGTGAAATCAGTAGATCACATAAAGATTTATTACCTGGCTCTGAATCTTGAACAGAGTAAAATTTGGTTTCAAAGGTCTCTAAGAAGCTTTTAACGTTTTAATCTATAATGAATAAAAATTAAGATTGTAGATATTGTGGTATCTGGTAGAGTTTTGAGGTGTGAACTCTGTAGATGGAATAAAGAAAGAAGAGGCCTAGGATCAGCCTAGATACAGACTAGCAGCCCTAAACTCCTTTATTTACCACCTCATAGCCTCACTCCCCTCTCCCTCCTTAACCTATTACCATCTGAGTTAAACTACCGACCAATCCACTGAAATACAGCGTCAAGATTTCTGAAGGTCATAGATATTGCCAACTTACTTTGAAGCAATCTGGTGAACTAAGTCCCCTGATTGAATCTTCAATAATTCCACCAAAAACAAACAAACAAAAAAGGACCAAGTAAAATCTTAAATTTATCTGAGGTAACAAGAAAGAAATATTGACTGAAGGCAAAAACCGAAAAGATAAAGTTGGGTTTCACTTTGTGAACATTTGCCAAATCTTCATACATTTTCAGTTCAGTTTTTATTGGCTTTAAAATTGGAGAGGGTAGATAGGAAAAGGAAAAAAGGCCAGCAAATCCTAACTTGGAGAATACAAAGATATCTTTCCCCATAAAGCTAGATTTCAAAGAGCTATGATCTCAACAGAATGGTGAAAATGAAGTTAAAATAATTCTACCCAATCACTTACCCTTCAAAATGGGAATACAAAGATAACTATGTTGATTCTAAGTGAAGGGAACACCCTTGAGAATTTTTAACCGCATTTTAGACCTCACATAAGTTTTATCTAAATTTATACTACTTATTTAATCTGAAAAACCTCAAGCTAAGAATTTCAAGTATTTCTGGACTACAAATAGCAGAGTAAAATGAAACTTCTCTGAATGAACTTAATTCTTTCCGAGATCTCAAGTTATTCCTATAGATCAAACTCCAAGAAATATAAATTTCTTACAAAAAAAGTCACCAAATCAACAGAAAAAAAATAGAGAACAAAATCAGTCATGAAAGTAGTTCAGATATTGAAATTATCAGACAAAATATAAAATAGGTATTTTTGTTATCTTTTTAAAAAATAATGGAAGGATCAGTAATATAAATAAAATCAAGGGACTTTAATATTACCAGCCATATTTGAGAAATAATTAAGTACTTTCTATAAATGAAAAATATAATGACTGAAATTATAAACTTTAAACAGTAAGTTCTGAAAACTGCAGCACAGGAACACAGAGAGATGAAGAAATGTTGAAATATAGAAGACAGAATGAGAAAATTTAACATTTTAATCAGTTAAATTCTCTTAGTAAACATCAAGCAAGATGAATAAAGAGATATCCTTCCCCTACTCAAATTACTATAAGACTAGAGAAATAGAGAATATTTTAAAACAGAATGAAAAGACAGATTTACTATTAAAGAAGCTATAATTATACTGACAGCAGACTTTTCAGAGTCACCAATGCATGCCAGAAGCAAGTGGAATCTTTTCAATGTGTAAAGGAAAAAAAATCAGTCTAGAATTCTGTATCAAGCAGGGTGCCTGGGTGGGTCCATTGGTTAAATGTCTGACCCTTGATTTTGGCTCAGGCCATGATCCCAGGGTTGTGGGATTGAGCCCTGTGTAGGGCTCCAGCCCCATGCAGAGCTCCATGCTGTGCATGGAGCCCCCTTAAGATTCACTCTCCTCTCTCTCTGCCTATCTTCTCCACTCACTTCCTCTCTTTCTCAAAATAAATAAATAAACATTAAAAAAGTGGTTTTAGAATTCTATATCTAGTAAAAATATCTTACCAAAAGGGGACAATACAAGACATCGTTATACAATGAAAACATTAGGGTTAGCTCACTAATAGACCCTCACTAAAATGAAATCTAAATGATATACATCAGGCAAAAAGAAAATGATGTTGCAGTAAAATCTGAGAAATAAGAGGAAATGAAATGCAGAGGCACTAGTAAATATCTGGATATATAAAATTAAATAATAATTTATAGTGGGACAAAATATAAAACTAAATACATGGCAATAATAAAGTTAGGGGAGCAGTAATTGCATTTAAAGATTTTAAGGTCTTGACATTGTTTTAGAAAATGGTAAAAATATTGATTAAATTTATATTGGAAAAATACACATGCTGAATTTTCTGGAATAATTATTTTTTAAAAATACATAAAAGAAGACACATCTTACAAACTGGTAGATGAAAAAACTAAGAGAGAAAAACAATCAAACAATCCAAAAGATGTCAAGAACAAAGATAAAAGTAGTATAGAATAAGTAGGATAATCAAAAGCAAAAACCAAGACTGTAGAAATAAATCCAAATATTTAATTATTAAAGTAAACATAAATTTTTTAAATTCTCTGTTTTAAGGATGCACCCATTACTATACTGTAGCATGGGTAGAATGCATCTGAAACAGTATTTGCAAACTTACACATATTAGTAAAGAAGAAAAAATAAAAATTAATGAAGTAATAATGCAACTAGTTTTAGTACTTACTACCCATGTTACCATGAACAAATGATTTAACTCTGAGTGTCCCAGTTTCCTCATCTGTAGAATGACAAAAATAATAACACTTATTTAGGATTGTTGTGAAGGACAAATGGGTTTGCTAGACACTTCACATTTGCTCCTCCAGATCCAGTCTCCTGGCTTCTCCACTCTGATCTGTGTCTCAGGAGGCAGACCTGCATGGACTGCAACTATCAGGCATTAGCATTCTTTCTCTGCCGATTTCAAGCACCAGTGGGAGATTGATTGGTTAGGAAAGAAAGAATACTAGTATTTATTCACATGGTTCCTCCACTTCAGGACACAGTCTGTCAATGGCTGCATCCCTAAAACTAAAGCCATGAGTCCAGTTTGGTGACTTTTCCTCATGAGGTTCCAGTGACCACTGTCTTTTCCTGCACCTTAAAGCTAAGAGGTGGTACTATTAGCCCCAAAGAGTTTCACCATCCATTGTTGGTTCCCTTTATTCATGACTATAGCATCATAAATAGTCCCATATTAAATTATATTTAATTACCTATATTGTGTTTGTTTCCTACCAGGACTCTGACTAATACAATGAGTCAATATATAAAGCATTCAAATATAATGCTGGGCACATAGTAAGCTTTTTATAAGAATTAATCACTATTATTATTGTTGTTTTTGTTGTTATATTAGTACAGGCAGAAAAAAATACATTATATAATTTAATACTCATTACTCACTTTTTAAAGACCAATTTACAAAGTAAGAATAAAAGGTAAATTTCTTAAATACAATAGACAATTTTCAATTCTTACCTTAGCTGGCCCTCTCAATAATTCAATTCCACTAATCACAATGTATCTTGAAATGTTCCCTGCCCTAGATGTTCATGACATCACATTAGCCTCATTTTCCTCCTATTTTTATGATCATTCTTTCTGCTTTTATAGGCTCATTTTCCTCTACTTATTCCCTATGTGCTGGTATTCCTAAAGTTCTATTCTCTGATTTCTTCTCTTTTCATTGTACATATTCTCCTTGAATGATTTGATCAAAGATGTGTTGCTGATAATTCCCAAATCTCTACTTCCAACCACAGACATCTTCTCTGAATTTTTGACCCATGCACAATTACTCTTAAATGACCCAAAGCTACCTAAAACTCCATCTTTCCAGAGAGATGCTCATGTTCTCATCCAAGTTTTTTCTTCATCTGATGTTCCTTATTTCAGTAAGGCCTCACAAACCACCAGGCATCCAAGCCTGAAACCTAGGAAATCACCCCCCGCCCTTTCCTCACACATCTCTCATATATACTTCCCTCATATCTCTCAATTCCATTTACTCTCCATTTCATTTGCCATCACCTTCCCACACTAATGCAACAGTCTACCAACTAGCTCCATAGTATCTCTCTTGGTTTCTTCAAAATTATTTCCAAGCTGTAACTTTTCCTAGTAATTAGGTTACCCCTGCTGAGGATCTTTCAATGGCTTACTATTGCCCTAACAGTTTGTATCCAAACTTTTAATGTAGCTTTCAAGATCATGAAAGGATACATGAATTAATACATGAATGGATGCATCCAGATTGTTTCCTTGTGATTTTTCTTTCTCATTCTGTCCATATTGAGTTTTTCGGTGCCTTGAAAATGGCATTCACCCTTACCTTTGGTTGGATATCTACGTATACTGTTTTCTCTGCCAGAAATACTTTTCCTCTCTAAAAGGCTAATTTGTAAACCTTGGTACCTTTATCTTTTTATTCAATTTTTATAGGAAATTTTAGGAATAGGAATACTTAATATGCATAAATCTTAATATGCATAAGTAGACAAAATAGTTTAATAAAGCCATATTTCCCATTCCTCAGTTTCAAATATCATTAACTCATGCCAATCTTGTTTCATTTATATCTCCATTCACTTACACATCTTATATTATTTCAACATCATATTATTTCATCTGTAAAAAATCTTCAATATGTATCTCCAAATTATAAGGACTTTTTTAACCAAAATTATAATTTTCATATTTTTTAAATTAATTAAAAACTTCAACTATCCAGTAGTGTTCAAACATCCAACTATCCAGTACTGTTCAAATATCTAACTGCTTCATAAATTCCATACACATGAAATTATTTATATTCATAATTTCTTTATGTGACTCAGGATCCAAATAAGTTTAATACATTGTGAGTGATAAAGCTCTTAAATCTCCTTCAGTATCAAATTTCTCTTCTATCCTTTGCAATTTATCAATGGAAAGAAATGGGTTGGATGTCTTATACATTTCCCCAATCTTGGATGATTCTGATTGCATTCCTGCTGTTATCATTTAACATGTTCCTCTGTCCACCACAGTTGCTCTAATTTGGTAATTGGATCTAGAGATTTAATCAGAATCGGATTCCTTTATTTCTCTTATTCCTTTTTAATTCTCTTATTCCTGATTCCTTTTTTTCTATTATTACATCATAGGTTGTATAGTGTTCTTGTATCGGGGGACATGTAATGTCTGCTTATCTCTGCTAGTATAATGTAAACAGTCAATGATGATCAATGCTTAAATCCACCAACTGATTAAGGGCTGGTAAACTGTATAACGTCTAAACTTCTTATTCACCCTTTATGTCTGAATTTAGTACACTCCTCTTTTTGGGAATTCTTTCCTGACTTTCCGTATAAGTATCTACTTTCATACTAGGCCATGTTCTCCTGATATATATCTCCTAACATACTCTTTACTTCACACTGTGGTTAAATTGAGCATCTGCCCCACTAAAATGGAAGTCTCATGTGGTAGGGAACATATCAGCTTACTTACTATTAAATCCTCAATACCTAGCACAGTGTGAGGCATATAGTAAATGTATATGAAGTAGGGAAGGAACAGAGGAAGGGAGAAGGATAAAAAGGGAAAGAGAAGGGAAAGGAAATAAGAAAGAAGGAAGGAAGGAAGAAAGAAGGGAAAGAAGGAAGGAAGGAAGGAAGGAAGGAAGGAAAGAAGGAAGGAAGAAAGAAAGAAAGAGAAACAAAAGTAAGGAAAAGGAAAAAAGAAAGAAAATGAAAAAAAAAAGAAAAGATATTTAAAGGTTGGTGAGAGGATGGGCTTTAAAGTTGTGGATTATGGGGGCGCCTAAGTGGCTCGGTCGGTTAAGCATCCCACTTCGGCTCAGGTCATGATCTCACAATTCATGGGTTTGAGCCCCGCATCAGGCTCTGTGCTGACAGCTAGCTCAGAGCCTGGAGCCTGCTTCAGATTCTGTGTCTCCCTCTCTCTCTGACCCTCCCCTGCTCATGCTGTCTCTAGCCCTCTCTGTCAAAAATAAATAAAACATTAAAGAATTAAAAAAAAAAATAAAGTTGTGGATTATGGACAACAGACCTCAGTCATAATGAACATAATGGAAGTAGAAAAGAGGAGCAAATGCAGGTTACCTGGATTTATTTTTCTTGCTACAATAAGACCATTTAACAAGCATGTATCAGTAGCTTTCAAATATAGATACATGGATTTAAAGTATTAAGTTCCTTCAGATGAGGTAAGAATAGCATACAACATAACATATTAAGAGGAAGATGAGATACCAAGAAATATCCCAGAATCCCTATAGTGATTAAACAAATGACCAAACAATCCCCTAAAAACACAGAACAAAACCCTGAATGGTAATGGACAGAAATGTCAGAAATGTTTTGCCCAGTGTCCTTCTTACACCTATCACTATGTAGGCTTCCCTCTTTGATAAGTATTTTCAAAATCAGTTTTGGGGTAGGCGGACTTACAGGGAAACTCCTCTCCTCTTTCCCTATCTTAGCCTTACACTCTGAAAAATAGAGATGCTTGCACTAGTTGTGAGAATTGAACATAATTAGGAGTCATCAGCAGTTTGTGTTTCTATAGGTAAGTGGCTAACTTAATTGTGCCTGGTTTTGTAAACAAAAAATTATGCCTGGAGATGTAAACAAAGAATGGTTAAGTAAAACAAATAAAGTATTTTATACAGAATTATACAGAATAAAATAAAATGGCTTGTAACCATTATAACTATCTTGTTGATAAGAAAGTTTCCTGGGGCGCCTGGGTGGCTTAGTCGGTTAAGCGTCCGACTTTCGCTCAGGTCATGATCTCGCGGTTCGTGGGTTCGAGCCCCGCGTCGGGCTCTGTGCTGACTGCCAGCTCAGAGCCTGGAGCCTGTTTCAGAGTCTGTCACTCCCTCTCTCTCTGACCCTCCCCTGCTCACGCTGTCTCTCTCTCTCCTAGAAATAAATATTAAAAAAAAAAATAAAAATAAAGTTTCCTTTTATGATCTTTCAAAATCAGACATTCAGGGAGACTCTGAACCCTCAGGTTGGCTAGTGGTCCCACCTTTCTCTTCTGACTGTGCTATGGGTACTTCATCAGCAGATGCCCTATTGAACTGAAATTTTCTGACAGCCTTATTTATAAGATTCTCTAGGGCAATGGTAATATTGCTTTCATCATAACATCCCTGCACTATAGCATATACATATATAACACAGAATATGCATTTAATAAATATTTTTGGAACAGTGGCAACAAGGTGATCCCATATAAAATAACATACATGCTCCCCTTAATCCAATTAGGATCAAAAGTAGTCCTCCAACACAAGGAGACTCTGTTTAATCTGCTGTTACAATAAATGGTTAAACCAACATTCTTTATACAAACAAGAAAATTTTCTTCATGTACACTTTATTTCAACTAAAGATAAAACTTCATCAGTGATGGCACTGATATGTAATGCAGACACCTCATGCCAGGTGAAGTATTTGAAAAAAGGAAACAACAGTGAATATGATTGTTCACATTCAACTTTGAATACAAATATATCCTTTAAGTGCTGAGCTTTTATACACTCCTTTCTTTTATTTCTTGGCAAAATTACCTCATCTCTCAAAGCACTTTCAAACATTTAATAATGTAATATGATGTAATATAATGCCCTTAAACAATCTCATGGTGTATGAAAGACAGTATAACCCAGTGAAGGAGTCTCTGTAACAACTTCAGCCTTGACTCTCTAATAGCCTAGGTATATAATTGTATATATCAAATACAGTCTATTTGCCTTATATACTGGTTTCCCAAACTTCATGAGAAAAATTAGAACATTTCTATACAAATAACCCTTTTTCATTATGAATATTTGTACAAGAAAAATTAATGTTTTTCTGTGAACTGATTTTTTTTAACAAACAGATTGAAAGAGTTGGATAATAGAAATGTGGGTTTCCTTTTCAATTGGAAATGAAAACAAATGACGTAACTCATTTCTACACTGAAGTAGAAGTATCAGATGCAGAGTAGGGAAGAAGGACTAACATGTAGGTCAAGGTGAAGCTTATTAGATAAATAGGCATCACTTCTTGTGTCCCATTCCAGTATCTCAGTAGTAAGGAATTTGTCTACCTATGGACTCCATTGTAAACCAAAATTTTTGTTTAACATTTTAGAAAGCAGTAGAGCACTCAGATGAAATATTCTTTTGTTGTTGTTATGAAAAAGGTCTCGTGTGACCTCATCAGGCCTTTTTTCTTAGTCACAATTGTAACAGTCCATCAAAACCTGTACTTTCTCCCTATTGAGGTTGCCTAACCTATCTAATTTCAAAGCTGAGCCTCAAATCTAATATTACATAAGCCCGAACTCCATAGTAGAGAGACTCTAATGATTATAGCTGGGAGTTTATTGCAAGGCTGGAAAAATCAATAACTTCATAATTTCAACTGTTTTCTGAGAGTCTCTGAAGCACTGTCCTAGGTAAGCATGGTGTATAAAAACTATAAACATAATTCCTGTCCTCAAGTAGCACACAGTAAGACTTAGCATGACTTTGAGCATTCCATGAGCCTTAAAGGACGTGGTATACTCAAGGGCAATAATATACATAGGGATAAAAAGTATAGACATTGAAGCCAAGGTAGGGTTGATTGCTAAGATACTTATTTTTAAGTTACTTATTTTCTTGAAATAAGTTACTTAACTTCTTGAAACCTTAGTTTCCTTTACTCTATAATGGAACTAATTGACTTCCTTCATGGGGCTACTGAGAAATTAAACTGGATAAGGTACACAAAATGCTTCATGCAATGTCTGGCATGTGGAAAGTACTCAAAATAGGAGAGTTAGTAAAAGCCAAGAACCAATAACTAATTAGTATATACAGAAAGAGTAAAATATTTATTTTAACACTCTTTTTTACTTCCTTTCCAATGAAAACACTTTTTCTGAAATATCCACAGCTAAGAATTTCTTTGCTTGAATCTTTTATTCACTTCTTTATATACATTAATCCTGTATTTCCCCCCTCTAACTTGTACTATATTTTGATCCTCTTTTAAAGATCTATTTGAGGTTGACTCTTTGGGTTCCTTGTATAGTATTTACAAACTAAAATAAAATGAATTTCAGGCTGTTATGTATGTGTTGAAGGAAGAAAGACTAAGGAGCCTTGGATAATATTAATCTATTTTTTTCAGGATCACATAAATTTCATGGATTTTGCAACTAAGTGGGGCAAAAGTGATTTATGAATCAAATCCCACTGTATCTAGACTATACAGAGTATCCCCTGTTAGGCAAGATTAATGCTTGGTTGCTTTGAGTAGCTTTTTTTTTTTTTTTTTAATTCTATTATAGTTCCTATAATGCCTTGTGCTGACAATTGCAGTTTCCGTAACATTTAGCACTGTTAATTTTATTTTGTCTGTATTGTAATAACGCTATTTTATTCATTTTTAATAGATCCAATTCAACTAGGCTTCTATCACATCAGGATAAAACTGCAGCATAATGAAAGGAAACATGCTACATTAAAGATCTCGTATGGGCTTTTGCATGTCCTCTGGTCACTTTCCTTTTAAAGCTAGGGGGGTAAACACTAAAATTACTGCGTGAATTAAAACATTGCCACATAAATTTTATTGTGGTACTAATAGGTTGGCAGGGTACATTTCAGATATGGTGATACAAATGCTTAATCTCTGAGCAAAACAATAAAATTCAAAAACATAACATTCCTTTGAGGGGAGGAGTTGCTTTTGAATGAGCTCAATTAAAAAAAAAATGCCAACTGATTACTCCAAGAACACTGAAAATCAGACATCGCCAGAAGGAACATGTAAAAGCCTTTCTGATGGCTTGGATTAGAGACAAACTGTTCCCACAAAGCCTATCAGAGATAAATGAAATAAATGGAAGGAAGACGCAAATCGGTCTTTGTTCCAATAACTGCCGAATGTCATATTGGAATTCTCAACACAGAACCAAATGGCTGGCAAGATCATCTGTATGCAAATGCAGAGTAAGTGACCCCACCCCAGCTCAGTAGCTATTTTGAGATAATTGAAGTCTACACTATAGGAAAGTAGTTTCTTTCCAGAATTATGTTGCCTTTTCAAGAAACCTGAAAAATTCTGTGTGAGCACTTAATGCCTAAAAATATGTTACTTTTATAGTTTAATAGACACGTGCCATTCCTTTAATTGCCCAGCATTTGAAATCCTTTTCTACCTGCTGAAAAGTAAAGCTTCATCTCTCCCTCTGTCTCTGAAAATCTAAGTCACAGACTACCTCTCCCTGCCACTGGCAAGTAGGGCAGGTGACTGAGGCTTAGCCAATCTAATGATCCTCTCAGCCCTGTGAACTGTTGGCAAGTAATAGAAAGAAACAGGGACAGTTCATCCTCCCTGTGCCAACAGCAGAATCCAATCTTCCCAGTGCCAATAGCAGAGTCCAGAGTAACGGCAGGGGTGGGGAGGGGTGTCCTAACCACGCCATTCCTGTGCATGACCGTGGCTGTGGTCCTTCCTGCTGAATCTGCCTGCCTTCCTGCCAGTTTACAGAATCTCTAGACTTCTCAGCAAACAAGTGAGCTTCCTGACAGCCTGCCAGAAAATTTTTCTTGCTGAAGTTAAGGATAGTAAGCTTCAAATGCTCAGAACATAGAAGCTGGACTGATATACAGAGGGTTTAACTTATTGTTCAGTGTTGCCAGCACTGCCATAATGCATTGTGTTCTAGGTATGAAAAGAATCTTGATAGGCATATACCTAGTCTTTCAAATGTCTGTTTGTATAATGAAAAACCTCATAATTCTATGGATTCACCAGATAAAAATATTGTTTAAGAGATAGATTGGGGTAGTTAGAATTATTAAAGATTAATATTGTGGTTGTTATTATTGCATATAACAAAGGATCGGTTACTAAAAATAATAGAAATGTACTTCTTGCTCTTAAGAAAAGCTTTCTTTATAAAAATAAACAACTAAAAGTTCACAAACGGCAACTCTATATAAGTAAAAATGTCACTTTAGAGATATGTAACTAACAAAAGACTTTGTGAAGTAGTACAGCATAATTACTAAAACTGCAAATGTGGGTTTCAATTCCTATTTGTCACTTACTAGTCTTTTGATTTTAACCATTCTACATCTCACCTTCCTCATCTGTGAAATGTATACATTAATACCATGTAGTTCATGGGGCTCACATGACAACTAATTGAGGTACTAGATATGAATCTGGGAATAGAGTACTAACAGATAGTAAGAGTTTATAAATGATGAGCCCATTTGCCTGCAAAGTGAATTATACAATGATACATTTGTCCCAACTTATACATGCAGGTGTGCACACACAGGCACATCGCTACTACCAATCCTTCCTATGATCCCACACACAGATATGTTGGAATTTATGCGGTAAAGGTTAACACAGCTCAAATTAGCGCTCTCTCTCCTCTGGTCTCTCAGAGATCATCAAAAGATATGGTCATTTCCCCATGCTTCAGCACCCAGGGATCTCCTGGTGGCTGTTGTACTACTGGCATGGTTGTTTTTGACCTGTGTCGTGTTTAATAAAAGGGGAAACACACACACACACACACACACAATCTCAATTTCATCCTAAGCATATTAGCAAATTTTCTCTAGAATGAAACACACTAATGATTTAGGCAATGAAAGCGGTGTTCAGAGAAATACTATTGAAATCTTTCCTGCCCTTTTCAGATTAGTTGTTCATCTTTCTTCCACTGCTGCCATTGACTACCACCCCCCCGTCCTCACCTAATGCCAATAATTGACTGATGAAAAGGCACCATGAAACTTCGAATACAGACTTGAAAGTAGGGTTGATGGTCCAAAGCTACCCATTGTTAAAGGACTGATCTCAAATCTTCACCCCCTACCAGCCTGGCCGAACACACCATCTCTCCCCCTACACCACGCCCTTACCTCCTACCTGATCTCCCTGCCCTCTACCCTGGGCCCTACCAATTCTCTAGTCAATGTCCTAAATTATCTTTTACAAACATAAACCAAATCACTGCCCAGCTTCTCACAAAACCTTCAGTCATCCACCTCTACCCTAATAATCAAATCTAAACCCCATACATGTGACACACAAGGTGCCCATTGTCTGTACTTCAACTTCGGCCTTTCCACCCTCACCTCAAACACTGTACTTGCCCATTGTGTGCTGGCCTATGCAGCCTTCATTTTCTTCCTTGAATAAGCCACGGACTTCCCACATAGGACCTTAGCATCGCCTTTCCCTCTGTACAAATCACTTCTTTCCCACACCATCTCTTCGTTATATCTTATCACTCAAGTCTAAGCCTAGATGTCACCATCACCCACATACTCTCTCTATCCCATCACAGTATTTTACTTTCTGCAAAAAAATTTTTATTTCTGTCTCCCCCATGTACCAATGGAATTAAGCTCCATTCAAGCCAGAACCAATTCAATTTTGTTTACCAGTATATTCCCCAGTACTTACACATGGTAGTTATGCAATAAATATCAGTTACCTGAACTGAATAACTATTTGTCTTCTTTTGGAACCTCAAAAGATAATGGCCTCTCTCACTTGACTCTCACTACCCTTTATGGCAGTTCCTCTCATTTCTTGAGTAGGATTCAGCCAGAAAGAAACAAAAAGTGCCCCATAGCTACTGGCAACTCTCAGTTAGGTTTCTGGTTATTACAGTGGTTACAGACTTTGCCAGTTTCATAATTAACAGACTGGACTTTCCCCTTTGCTAACAAGGGTCTTCCACACTCTTCTCTGGGCTAAGGAACCAACTATCCAGTACTGTACCCCTAGACCAGAAACTGCAAGCAGACAACCTCATGTAGTAATAGCACGCCCAAACTCAGCCCAGGAAATTTCTTCACCACACGTTAACATTACCAAAGTACCTAAGTGCAATTTCACGTCAGGCTTCCTTCCCCCACAACAGAGGGTGAGGAGGCAGCTCATTAACTAAGTTTGAATTTAAGTGTAAAATGCCATATTTTCACAGAAAGAAGTAGATGTGTTTTCTGTGAAGAATTCCAGTCTTGGGTTTCTCACTCAGTCTTTTAATTCCTAAATGCAGACAAAAACTAAATAAGCTTCATAGAATATACACATAAGAAGCTCTGTTTAACCCTAGGCGATTTAACACCTCAGTGGTTTTATAAGCGCCAGAATCTCATTAAATCTTGAGTGTGTGTGTCTTTGTGTGGGTAAGGCAAAGGGTGGCCCCCGGAGGGATTGCTGCCACACTGAACAGTCACACTGAATAAGCTACGAAAGGATGAAATTAGGAGGCAAGCAACAGCGACATCTAGTGTGGGTGATAAATGCTGATAAGAGCATACTCCTTCCTTTAGCAAAACTGAAAACGTAATAAAAAAATGGATGGCAACTTAGGGTCAGAAAAGTAATGATGAGGGTACACGTGAAACTAGAAGGCAGATATAAGGGGTGACAATATGAAAAGACTACTCAAATGACCTTGCCACTAAATTTTCTTCTCAATTATAATTATTATGTACTTTTGCACCTCACAAAATCCCTATACTGTCCCAGTCTCTTACCTCTGTCTCCCCCACCCCTCATCCCAAACCCTTCCATTGTGCCCTTTGTAACAGCAAACTATGTACCTCTTTTTCTTAAAGAGGTCCATTTGGAGACGACCTCCTCTGAAACCTTCTTGAGGAAAAGTTCTCCTGTCTCTTACCTTAAAATCCCACTCTGCTTCCGCTCACCTATTTCTTCCCCCCTGTAAAAATGCCTGCTCCTTTGAGCTCCTGCTAACAGGATATATCACTCTTCCCCAATATCGGGTGCAATCATCTGCCAAACACCGGCTCATTCACGATCACTTACTGAATATTTTAACTCCTGGTGCACAGTTTTCCCTGGACTGCACTGTCACCTTCTGTCAGTCCCCTCCTGGATCCATTGCCCTTCTGTCTGACCCACATAGTCAAGGTCTAAGATTTTATTCCCTGCCTTGCAAATACTCTCAGTCCCCTTTCTGCTTTCTCCCTCCACCAAACTGATGGATAAGATGGTGTATCCATGCCTACAGCTACACAGCTGAACATTCCTGAAGAAAAATTACTCAACCCAGCTGACTGGTTTCACTTTAAATTTGTGATTTCAAACCTTAAATAGATGCTCACTACTGCCTCGTAATCCTACTATGTTCCTCAAGTAGTAGAACTTCGAACTCACCAAGAACTAGTTTTATACATACTTCATCCTCACTCAAGTATAAAGGCCTCATCTCCTTACTCTCTGAAAATAAGAAAGTCAGTGATCTGCTTTATATTCTCAGCAGCTGCAGCCATTTTTTCCTTTCCTTGTGTTGAAGCCTATCCACTCCTTCTGTGTTCAGGTTCCCACCTCTCTCAGATATCACTACTTTAGTCATGTCCCCACCCTCCCCCACCCCCATTAGCAATTCTTTCCACTGAAACAGTTCTATCTTTATACAAATATGCTGCAGTATCACAGATCTAAAAAAAAAAAAAGAAAAAAACAACAACAACAAACCTCTCCCAACCCCAAAATACTCTTTTCTCTCCTTCATAGCCAAATTCCTCAAAAGAGGCATTATTTGTCCTGCCTCCACTTTCTCACCTCCCATTCTCTCTTCAACCCACCTCAGTCTGGTTTCTGCCCACATCGCTCTGGGGAGCACGTCTCTCTCCCAGCTCCTCAGAAACACTCATCAGAGAGGGGCATCTGGGTTAAGTGTCTGACTTTGGCTCAGGTCATGATCTCACGGTTCGTGGGTTCGAGCCCTGTGTTGGGCTCTGTGCTGCCAGCTAGCTCAGAGCCTGGAGCCTGTTTCAGATTCTGTGTCTCCCTCTCTCTCTGACCCTTCCCTTGCTTATGCTGTCTCTCTCTCTCTCAGAAATAAAAAAAAATGTTAAAAATTTAAAAAAAAACCAAAACACTCATCAGAGCAGACAACTTCATCCAGCCACTAACTGCAAGACTCCACTCACTGAGTTTTCCTTCTACTTCTCTGGTCACTCCTTGTCAGTCTTTTCAGATTTCTTCTTCCCCCACATAAAAGCTATACATATTGGCAATTCTCCATGCTCAGTCCTGGCCCAAGTCCCTTCCTCGCCTTATGGGATCTTACGCATTCTGACTAAAAATACTACTTATATGCTTATCTCCCAGACACTTAGATCTCCAGCACAAATCTTTACGTTGAACTCCAGACTCACATATCTAGCTGCTTATTTAACATCTTTGCTTGGATATTTCATACACATCTCAATCTCCAAACATACAAAGCTAAATATGTGTTTGTCCTTTCTATCCTGCCCACTTCATTCTTCCACATCTCAATAAACAGCAAATGATGCTTATCCTTGATTCTTCCTTTTATTCCCTCCCCAAGGCAGTCCCTTTATGCTTTCATCGTCAGTATATATCTTGAATTAAATATTTCCTCCATTTTTACTGTAATTACCTTATTCGTGGCCACCATTATTTCTTGCTGGGTCCCTGCAAAAACCTCCAAAATTAGTCAAGATAGTTTCGGCAATTCTGCAGCAACAATCATGAAATCTGAGTGACGAAGGAAGGAGAAGAACTAGAAATAGTTGGCATTGTGCACTAATGACTGCCATAATCTACCCTCCAGTACTCAAACATTGCATTCACCATCTTTTCCACAGGCCCTGTATCAATCCTCCACCCCCACCCTCCACTCTGTAGAGGCTACCCAATATTGCATCTGACTATGGTATCAAGCTCAAGATCCAAGACCGCTTGCTGATGTGTGATAGGCTCTCAAAACCTAAAAAAATAAATAAACTATCTTTCCCACAAACACCCCAAGTAGTTAAACAGGGACAGGATAAATACAATAACTACAATAAACACCGCCATTCAAGGAGCAGGAAAATGAGAAGAGACAAACTGGTAAACATTCCATAATAATTATGAAATCCTACTTGAGGCTGGAGGATGTTCTTTGATGAGGCCCAGATTCTTCTCCTGGAGGGTGTTCCCCAGTTCATTGTTCTCTATGACCTTGGCTCTGAAACTGGGGAACTTTTCCTATCATCCTACTTGGCCACTTGTAAAATGGTTATTGAAGAATATGGCTTCTCCTCTCCCCCCCACCTCACCTTTGGGCACTGATCTCTACCTTTAGAGATTTGGGGGCCCAAGGATTATTCGATCTCAACAGTCACAAACATGTTTAGTTATCTGAAATACAAGGCTCTCTCATAAACATTGTTTCTTATCTCTTTGATTCCAGTCAGTTCTGATGTGCCATTTGCTACAACCACAATTCTTCCAAGACATACCTCCCTTCCTCTCCTTTTCTTTTTACCTTGCATTCTCTCTTCCCTTCACTAAAATTTTAGCTCCATGAGATCAGCAAGTCCGACTTTATTGTTTTTTGCTATATCTGTAATATCAAGTTCAGTGCAAGGGGTATAGTAGGTATGAGTAAATAGTTGTTAGTTGTTAAATAAATAATTAAGTAAACCTTACTTAAGATCTGAATAATGATTCTGCTTTAAGCTACACTATTTAACTCTTCATTCTTCTTATATTTCCTTTATAAAATTGCTATCACCTGCTGGCCCAAGCCTAAGTGACTTCTAATTCTAGTCTTCTTTTTTCTTCTCTGTAAGTTTTCACTTTGCTCTCTCAACTACCTTTGGACCCTGCTGGGCTCTGCATTTCATCTTATTCTTCAGCTGTTTCCCCAAAATACTAATATTCACCTTTTATAATTCTATAACAATGATTCTAGGCCAATATTGACTGCATATTAGAATTAGAGAGCTTTGAAACTCAGCACACTAGCACACACCAAACCAATTAAATTAGAGTTTCTGGGCAGGGGGCACCCAGACATCCTTACTTGTTGTAGCTTCCCAGGTTATCCTATTTATGCAGCAATATTGAGAACCACTGTTCCAAGTGAACTTTCTATCTCCTTCTTTCCTCCATAACTCTGAACCCTAATACTGATTGCTCAACCTATAAATCTACCATCGTTCCAAACAGCAAATCAACAAGTATTGAATTCCCTAAGTACTCACATCTGTGACTAATTTTACTTCCTCCTCACTCTTTTCCCCCCTCCCAGCTGCATCTCTCCATCTCTATTCATGGCACTAAATTCTTGATTTTAACAATTGCACTTTAATTTCCTTTTAGATTTGATCCCATATATTCTCTTCTCAATCCCAAAACCTTATTTAAGATTTCCACTAAAGCGTCTACATTTTCTCATTCAGCATATGTGCACATTTCCTCTTGCTTTCACTTATTCCCACCTACCTATCTGTTTTGTTTTAATCATAAAGCGGGTATCCATAGATTTTTTTAGTGACTTGGCTTGTCTCTGTTATGTGTCCTGTCCTTCAGTCTGTTCTGACTCTTGTTTTTCTGACTGCAATTACCAATCATCATGTCCCCCTGCAGCTATCTTCTTAAATATGAAACTCTCAAGGAAAAACATATTCTTACAATAGAGGATATTTTTTAAAAAGAATGAGAAATGGATATTCAAAGATCCATAAATTTAAAATATACACAATAAGCACAAAAATATATCATGAAGGATGGATACATCTTTTGACATTCCTTCCACCTTTTTAAACATGTCTAATGGTCCTAAAAATGTAATGTAGAATGTCAGACTCTTGCAGTGCCTAGAGCTGGGACTGGAAGGTGGTATCTCTGATCAGCTGGCATATAGACTTCTGTAGATGCCATAATACTCTAAATGGGATCAAACAAACCATTAGAAACCTGACCAATGAAACATTTCTAGTACAGAGTACAATTTGGGCAGGTCACAAGCACATGTAGGAGTTGAGTTCAATCCAGACCCAGTTAGAGGCAGTGGGTTAGCAGGAGAAACAATCCTGATCAGACAGCACAAAGGATATTCACTTATCTGCTCAACGAATGCTCATTGACTTCCTAAACAACCCCAGGCACAAAGCCAGGTGCTGGAAATAAGAAAATCAAGGACAAGTGAAGGAGATAAGCATATTAAAACAATGGTACTATAATTTAAAATTTGAGATATGCAGTGAGTGAAAATATGACATGAAGAAGTGTTTGAATACGTCCTTGAATTTGCTGGGAACTAGGAGATAGAAATTATATAATTAAATACACAGAAAAACATTCCAACAATTAATTGGCCAAAAAAAATGTAGTGAACTGTTTTGATAAGTAATCAGCTTCCTTCCCATCAAAAGGAAGCTGGTCACATCTGACAGAGATGCTGAAATTTTCTTCACCTCTAGGTGAAGGTACCTTATTGAATACTCACTCCCCTACTCCTCTCTTTGCAATCCTGGAGTTCAATATGGAGAATTAAAATTAGAATCAGTAGGTAGATAAAGAATTCTATATATAAAATGAGAGTGAGAGAGTGAAAGGTAAGACAAACTCTTCTTAATACATGGATCTGGAAATTTTAAAAAGGAATCACTATTAGCAAAATCAATGACATCAAGTGGAACAAATTTACTCACAAAACCTTTCCAAATATACCATCTTAAAAATGACTTGAAGACTGTCATGATTGAGACTCATGGCTGCCATATTAATGCATACACCTTAGACCTTTTCAGGCATTCTGTAATAAACTATACCGCAGAGCAACCCAATTAGCCCCATAAACCCCTTTCATCTCTGTGTCTTCATCACTTCATTATGTTAATCACCTTTCTCAATGTCCTCCTCAGGCCATTTCCTATCATACTGATTTATATTCTTGGATCCACATTTTATAGGCCTCCCAAATGTTTCTTATAATTTTACAGATCGACTCTCTAATAATGTCTTTGATTATGTTTTAAACACCTTAATCTACTCTATAGGATTGGATTGGTTGTGTTAACTGAGTATGATCAGAAAGCACAAATCCTGTAACATTTTATAACACTAATGAAGAAGGGGTTAATGATTTTTCAGCTGCATTTCTTGCTGGTGAATATGCCACAGATGAATATTTTCAAAATGAATATGAACGGTTTTAGATGAGTGCTTCTTAAATGTCACTGTGTATTAGTCATGCAAGGATCATTAAGGGATATGAGAGGTAGACTTGCACATTTCATCCAAGACATAGATTCTCACGGTAGACTGTTACTGTCAGAGTTGCCAGGTTAGACTCTGCTGATAATAATTATTAATGTAACTGAAGCATTAAATGGTTCATTTTTCTCCATATATAACTATATTTCCAAAATATTCAGAAAAAAAAGAAACATCTTTCTGTATGAGTCCTTGGAGGTGGCAAAGAATACAAGGAAAATGAAATGCTACAAATTCCAAAATAAATTGATGAATGGAGATTATCTTAATTTATCTTATCTTATTAATATTAATCTTATTAAAACTTAATGATATATTAGCATGTCTATTTATAGGCAGAAAGCACATTCCTACCAATGAACCATCCTGCTTCTTTAGGGAAACATGAACCATTGAATGTCTTGAATGCTTAAATGCCAGTATATGACTATAGGTCTTCTCCTTTTTGATACTTATGTCAGATATCAATCCCTACTTTATAAGTTTATAAGTATAGTTAACTTTGAGATAACATTCAGTGCCTCCTCAAATATTTATATGACAAATGAGAAACACTTCACAATCCCCTCCCAAACACACTGAGTGAACTATCCTTTATATTTTGTCAGAATATCAATTGCTTGATAGACTCTTGAGATTGATCACCGAAGAAGAAATCCTTTGAAATTCACCTGGTTGTCCCAGACAGCCTATATGGGCTACAGACTATGTTCTCACTGCAGGAAGGTGAGGCAGATCTGGACCAATGGTCTGAATAAAGCCCTAGAAGCTTTTCTAAGAAATAATACCTTTTCTCAATACCAGGTCTCAAATACCATTTTCTTTGACTCTGAGCAAATCATTTAACTTCAGTTTCTCCATCCATAAAGTGAGAAGAAACTACCTCCCAAGGATGACAAGATTGCTTAAGGCTTTTAAATAAGATTCTTTGAAGAAAGCTAATACAAGTTGCTCGTAATTATAATACAGCAATTTGAATTTAAAGAATTTTTTCTCCTGAGTAATTCCAGTTACTGAGTACTCTTTGTCAGTGTAGTTAATTATTCTTCAACTAGGTAAAGCTAGCTGGCAAAGTGTGAAAAGTTGCTATCAGTATCTTAACTCTACACAAAAAAACAAGCTATTGCTATAAGATAGCAATGTCTTTTATCTGGTTGAAATATGAGTAAGGTAGCAAATAAATGTGATTTTAAGCCTCAGTTGTTAAACAATGAGTTCTTAAATTGAGTAGAAATCTCTAAGCAGGAAAATGAATTCAGTGGTGTCTATTGTTATTACTATTATGTTTTCAGAATTCAAAGCTTTATATTAAAAGCTATGATTAAATTTCTAAAAATTACATCACATCATAAATAAAACTTTTCTCTCAGTAGAATAAAAATTATTTTCATTTCCTGACAAAAATATGATTTATCTGAGAGAGGTCTTTCTTGTCTACCTAACTCTATTCATCTCTCTCCTGTGTATAATCAAGTAAGAAGGCAACTCGAATGATTAAATAAACCAGCCCTACATATCACAACCACATTAAGTGAGCTTGATATAGAAGTGGCAGGACATATGTGCATCATAAATGTACACAGGAAGGGAAAAAGTATAGCTTCCCTATTATTTCAGACACATTTTCACTAAGTAATATGTTCTGGTCCCATTCCCATTATTTTTCCATTATTTTAAGTAATTGTGAACACAATCATCTCATTAAATAGGATACTAAGGCCCAAGGAATTAAATCACATGTCTAGAATCCTTAATAAATCAGAAACACACACACACACACACGGTTTGGGGACCAGCTCCTCACTTACTGTGGACATGATAAGAACTATAAACATGGCTTCCCAGCATGCTTGCCTGAGTCAGTTCACCCTCCACATTCCTAGTATCATCAAAATGAAGCCTAATTTGTAAGCAGCAATCTTATAGCCCTTAGGCTTTGTTTTCTTTCTCCAATCTCTCCAGGCTCATTTCTTGCTACTCCTCTGTGTTCATTTCAAGTCCTTTCCCTGACATGCTGTACACACACAAATGTACATAAATGCTTACAACATGTAGACTTCCCTATGTCTTCATCTACTTATCCTTCACTACTCAGAACACCTATTCAGCCATCAAAATCTGCCTTGAGGACCTTTCCTCCAGAAAGTCTTCCCTACCACCAAATCCCCAGTCTATACTACTATTCTTTATCTTCTCTACAAACTGTGTGCAGCTCAACAGCATGAGCTGTGTTTGCTTTATTCCTGCAGCCCTGGGGCTAGCGCAATCACTGAGACATAATGATTGTTAGGATCTGGACTCTAGTACTGCTAATAATCTGGCAAATAGTTAAGACAAGTATATATGATGCAATTAAACACACAACACATGGCCATGATAAACTGTGAAGTGTGGGATTTGATGCTTATTGACATAGGGAGGCTTTTAGAGAAGTAAGAATTTGAGTTGAGCCCACATCAGCAAAGAAATGGAGGTGGGTAAAATAGTATGATAACCAGAAAGCCAAAAAGTAAGGGATTGGACCTGGCAGGGAAAATGAAAAGAAAGAGACAAATTCAAGCAGTGTAAGAATATATTAAAACAACGTATTGTACATTTAACCTGTTAAGATGATAGAACTCATGTTCTGCTCTTGAGATGAGATTCCTAATGTCACTCTTATGTACTACTGTTGAGAATATAAAGTTGTACAGCCTTCTAAATGGCTGTTTTTCAGCAGCAAATCCTTAAAATAAATATCAAGCACCACTATTACCATACCACTGAAACTACGCCTTTCCCTACCAATTAATACAGTAATTCAACTTCTAGCAACTTTCCCAAAGAAATCATTAAAATGTGTGAAAAGATATATGTAGAAAGTTATTCATTAGCATATTCTGAAAATTAGCCAAAAATAAATAAATAAATAAAAAAGGAAACTAGTAGTTTCCAATTAATAGGGGTCTTCTTAAATAAAGCACCACACTGCCATGTAATGAAACATCAATCAGTTATCCAAATGGTATTTAAACATTTTTTAATGTTTATTTACTTTTGAGACACAGAGAGAAACAGAGCATGAGCAGGGGAAGGGAGGAGACACAGAATCCAAAGCAGGCTCCAGGCTCTGAGCTGTCAGCACAGAGCCTGACACGGGGCTCAAACTCACAAGCCATGAGATCTTGACCTGAGCTACCCAGGTGCCCCCCAACTGGTACTTAAATATAGCTTCCCCCTGCTATCTGAAAGCAGGTTTCATTCCTATGAAACCTTTCATAAACTGAAATGGTATAAAGCAAAGAAACAACTATCATTACTATATGGAATTTTTTTTAGTGTTCCCACACACCCCACAAAAAAAAAACAAACAACAATCTCTCTAAGGCTTTTCTGATAGCTTAGGACACATCGTGTTAACAGATGCACAAAATAAATAAAGATAAAACACAGGTGCTCAAGATACAGTTCCAAAGCTCTGGAAGCTTGATGCTGACATGCTGGGTGTAGTTAATGGGGAAGAGGCTTGGCGGCGCCACTCACTGCTCCAGATGCGCGCTGCCTCTAGAATGTTTCGCTGAAAAATAAATGCTATTTTCACCTTTTGCCTTTTATTTTAAAAGCAAAAACTCTTTGGATTTATTTCAGTTAGCAAAAATAGGTACTAATATAGGTCTTTTGCAAAAGTACAATGGCTTATCATAAACTTTAGAAAAGTAAGAGATACCTTTTTCATTTCCGTTATCATGAATCTGTAATAATAGTATTAAAAATGCTAGAATGTTAAAGATATTAACTGAAAATAATCCAAGTTTGTAAAGAGAATTTATAATACTCGTTTATTTTAAAATATACTGACAGGAAGAAAATTTGAAAATATTACAATGTGTTAACAACTGGAGCAGTTATGAGAATTTTTTGTTTTGCTTGCTTACATTTTAAATATTTTCTAAAGAAGAGTCTATTTTTGCAAAAAGAAAAATAAAAAAATTCACCTCAATTGACAGGAAATCTTTACTGTCTGTAGGAAATAAAAAAGAAGAAACGATTAGAATAGAAAGATTATATGGGGGAAATGCTGAGGTTATTTTAGACTTATATTTTATGGAATGATTGATAGAATCCAAAGAAATCAAATGTAAAAGGACTTTGACAACGATAAAGCATAGAGACTGCATTTCTTGAAAGCCTCTTTTCAGGAATATTTAAAAGGGCTATGTCAAAATGCTACATGGTATAACAAACGTAGAATATTCTGGAATATGCACAGGTAAATGAATTCTTATTGCAGGACATATCAGAACCTCTCATATGCTGGTTTTTCACTGTGAATCTTTAAGAGGGCAATACAATTTGCATTTTTCTCAAGCATATTTGACTCTTCTCACAGACTATCTGGTAAGACTCATGTTTCATAGAACACACTTTGGAAAATGTTGCATTCAAAATGTATGTAGTATTCATTTTGAAGTAATTACAAGCAACTGTAAATACAGGACTGACACAATCAGTTTAAGAATCATCACCTGTGGTGCCTGGGTGGCTCAGTCAGTAAGTGTCTGACTTCAGCTTTGGTTATGATCTCTCAGTTTGTGAGGTAAAGCCCCATGTGGGCTCTGTGCTAATAGAAGAATTCTGTTTCTCCCTCTCTCTCTGCCCCTCTCTCACTCTCTCTCTCCATCTCTCTCAAAAATAAATGAACATTAAAAAAAAATTTAAAAACAGTCATCACCTTTGGTTGAGTTTTCTTAACCTTGGCATTGTTGATATTTGGGTCTAGATAATTCTCTATTGCTGAGGGCTGCCCCGTACGTTCTAGCATGTGTAGCAGCATCCCTGGTCTCTACTCAATACATGTCAGTAGCAACAATCACCTGTCCCCGCTGGTTTCTTTGACAGATATTTCTAAATGTCCTCAGCCATGGTAAGGAATACTTATTTGAGGAACTTGCCTGGCAAACTGGCTGACGTCAGAATTCCCAGCCCCAGTTCTCCAGGATTTTTAAATATAAGTGGCTGTAACATCTTGCAAAATGTCTGTCTGCTCTAGAAAATGCAGGATTGTCATCGTGTTACTTTTCTAAAACACTATGTCAAAAAGAGCCATCTGTTAAAATGCTGCATTGTGCATCATCATTTTATCTATATAACATTTTGATGAATGCTTAATTAAAAAAAAGAACATTTGTGACTTACGAACAAATGAAAATGTCCTCTTTTTTAAATATCAACTGCAATAAATAGGTATGTTACTTGGTAAATCAAATACTTAGAGCCTTTATTTACACACACACACACACACACACACACAATGAATCTGAAACCATTGGGCAAGGTATATCTAGAGGTATTCCCAACACTAAAAATAAAAAATATCATAAAAGCTAACTTTTATTTTTCATTCATGATATAAAACAGTTTACACATTAAACTTAATTTCTGATTCTTGTAATAATTTCAATTAGAAAAAAATGCTACACTTAGACATTGAAACAAATTATATTCAAAAGAAACCGGACACCCAAAGCCCCAGTTGCTGGAGCTATCTGCTGTTAATGGTACAGGGCTCATTCAGGATACCCTTTGCCACCGAGAAGTGGCTCCCAGCTAATGACTGAATGATGCAGGAACCAAGGTGTGGCCTATTTCCTTAACTGGCAACAATCCTAAAGGGCCTTTCTCACTTCCTTGTAAGGGTATCTCCAAAAAGCCTTCCCCCATAAGCCAACTTTCTCCCAATATACTTGACTTTCCACCTCAGAGTCTGTTTGCAGAGAGCCCATGACGACTCCCTAACTAGCCAAAAACAAAAAACAAAACAAAACAAAAAACAAAGAAACAAAATTTAAAATAAAACAACAGAAGAAGAAGAAGGAGAAGAAAAAGAAAAGGAAAAAGACAGAATAGAGAAGGGCTCAGTTACAGAAAGAAAAAATTAATTTTATGGCTAGTAAGAGAAGTTCAGTATCCAGGGCCGCTTTAAATAAAATACCATCGGTAGATAGCACTTTGCCAGTTACTGAAGACTTTCACATATATTATCTTATTTGATCCTTACAATAGCTAAGTGAGATGTGTCACATATATTATCTTATTTGATCCTTACAATAGCTAAGTGAAATTTGTTTTATTATCTCCATTTTAAAACTTAAACATCTGAGAAAAGTAGACTGAAAAGTAGACTGATTTATGGAGAGATAGTCCTACTTAAAGATAACTCCTCTAACCCATCAAATCTCTGAAACTCTAGATTTATCAGACACCTATACAAGTGTTGAGGAACACTTAAATTTCTATTAATTTCATTAGTGAAAATTACATTGCTTTCCCCACAGCTTCTGAGATGTAGCTTTTATGGGAATTTCAGGGAGATGAAATCGTGGAAGAAGAGATCAGGATCAAAGGTAATTGTAGAGGATAATCCCCTTCCTTCAACCCTCATATTCTACAGAAGGAACTCCCACCATTCCCCATCTCACAGCATGCCCTTTTACCAAATTTAAATTCCATTCTTCACACAAGCTAACTCCTTTACATTTTACACAGGAGTTTGATTTTCTCCACCTGGGATGCATGTTAATACCTCTTCATGCACAGAACATTCATATTCACCCATCAGGATCCGTTTTGAATCCACTGGAGTACTTTTTCTTAGATTCCCCAGATAGGGTTGGTCTCTTATTTCAGCACTCCATGGATTTATGTTCATCTCTGCTCTTTCTTCATATTCTGTTATGGCTGTGAAAACATGGCTTTATAATTAACTGCTTACATGTCTAAGCCCATCATTAGGCTCTGAGGGCAGAACTGCATCTGATTCATCTTAGAGTTCCCAAAGATTTGTTCAGTATCTGGTAGGTAGTAGGTTCTCAATAAATGTTTACAGACACATGAATGATTCAGGCTGAGCTAGATAAAAAGTAAAAGAAGGATTGCATAGAGTCACTTTAAAAGATTAAACTGTTTTTTTAAATGTTTATTTATTTATTTGCTTATTTATTCAGAGAGAGAGAGCATGAGTAGGGGAGGGGTAGAAAAAGAGGGAGACACAGAATCTGAAGCAGGGTACAGGATCTGAGCTGTAAGCACAGAGCCAGATGTGGGGCCCAAACCCATGAACCATGAGATTATGACCCATGCAGAAGTTGGGCTAAACTGGGTTATGAAAGGCAAGTAGAAATGTTAAGATGACTTAGATAATTTTTAACAAGTGGTTTATCTTACCTTATTTTAATTTATTAAGTTAGTAGTTTATTTTATAATTAGAAAGTATAATGCAACTTAATCTCATAAAGCAAACAGCAGAAAGAAAGAAGAACATGGAATATCAGAGAACAGAATAGGCTTCTGTCCATAGAACTATGGAAATTCCATCTTAAATGCCCTCAATCAGACAAGAGCAGGGAGCAGTGACTAGTTTACAAGAAATTACTTCATATAAAAGTGATTGTTTAAAATATTTACCATTAATTTGGCTATTTATGATCAAAATCAAAGCAAGAAGTTAGATAATGTAACGTTCAAAATTGACTTCGGAGGGAAAAAATGGTTGTGCACAAAGGAAAAAAAAATCAAATAGAATCTTTTAGGAGAAAGTTTTAATGGTTTTCTCTTAGATTCAAAGAAAAAGAAAAAAACAATTATCACTAATTCTGAAGATAAAATTATGCTTTTAATACCTTTTAAAATATTTTCAAGTGTTTTATACTGCTAGATTCTACAGACAAAAAGAGGAAGTTTCATATTTTAATATATAACACATATGTGTTATTCTTTGGAGTATCTGAATAATGTGTGCAATGTTTTTCTATTCAGATGAATCAACCTGTTCAGAAAAATACCAGGGAGATTCAATAGTTGCTAATTATTATTTTCCCCTGAATCTTGTTGTAATTTTGCTTGGATAATACTTTGTTTTATGAATATTTCAGTAATCAAGTTATTACTAATTATTCATGTTAAAAATACAAAAGTTAAGTAAAATATCCATTTACCGCTATAAATTAATGGTTTCTAAGTAACATTTAATTTGAAGTTCTAAAATTAAATTACAGATGGAATATATTCAATAATTAAAGAAACATTCTAAAAGTAATTATATTACTCTAGTTCTCGTGAATATAGCAGTGACTTATTTCTATAATCTAAGATTTCTCCCTGTGTTTCATCTTTTGCCATGTTTAGTTTAAGACCCCCACCATTGATACATGAGCCAAACCAAAATGAATTTTCTGCACAACACTGTATAATGATTAAGGCACGGCAAAAAAAACCAAAAAACAAAAAACAAACAAACAACCCACACACAAAAAAAACAACTATTGACCTTGGTAATGGCACAGGATACTGGTATAAAACATGTACCTAAAACACTTCAGTTTAGCTAGTGTTAGTATAACCCAGTTTACTCTATCTCTGCCCCCATTGAATTTGAAGAAATTGGTATGAGTCTGGCCCCAACATTCTGTGGTTTTTAAGCTAAAAATCACAATAACTTATGAGAACTGAGGATGGATCATATATTAATGGATCATGTGCTATTCCACTGGCTGTATAAAATGCTGTTTATTTGTCTTTAGAACATTCTAAAATAGTTCCAATATTGTTTTTCACAACTTGATATTAAGCCACTTGCATTTCAAATGTATAAACTTATCAAGTTCACCTATTTTCTTCATAACTCTAAAGAGCCATGCTTCATTTGTACTATCTCAAAATTTATGGTCAAATGCTAAATGTCGTGCTGAATCTCCTCCAGGTATGTTCTCGATCCTTCTCCACCATGCTCTGTACCCACAAGGCTGTCTTGTATGCCTTGCTTTCTGCATTCTGCTTAGGTTTGGCCAGTGAGAAGCACCAATAGCCAATCAAAAGATGGAAGGAAAGAGAGATAGGTGTGTTTATTCTCCTGGCCCCCTCTTTGCCAGATGTAGGTTAGCAGTGGCTAAATGCTTGTCTACATCTGCAGCTCAGGCCTGGTCCTCTGGTCTGATTCTTCAGCTACAACTCTTTCAGGATTCGATTACTACTTTCCATTTCCAATGTGGACCTCCAACATATCTCCCATGGTTGTTAGCCTTGCTGATCTACCAAAATTTTGTCCACATACTACAAATAGCCCATTCATTACTAAGCCTAATTACCAGAGTGGAGTGTACCATTTGTTTCCTTCCAGAATGTAAGTGATACAGTAATAAAGCAGAATACTATTTTTGAAAAAAGAAACACTTTCTGCCTGCTAAACTGAGTCACCTATTTTTATATTATTTCAGTTTATTAGGGATAAACACTCCTTTTGAGAGGAAACTGTATATCTCAAGCTTAAGAGACATAAATTCTATTTCTTTGACACCCATCAACCATCACAGTCCCCTCATTCCTAGAGATAAATATAGTAATGTGTATTTATTAGTCAATCAACAAATGGTCCTTGGTTTCAAACACTGAAGTCTAATCTAAGTTATATCTATAATTGATTATTTTGTGATCACAACTGCCCCCATAATATTACCTGGGACAAAAAATAATTCATTTTGAAAAAATTTCATATTATTAATCAAATAGAAAAGAGCATAGAGGGGGTGCCTGTATGGGTCAGTCAGTTAAGACTCAGACTCTTGATTTCAGCTCTGGTCATGACCTCATGATCATGAGATCAAACCCCATGTCAGGCTTTGCACTTAAGATTTTCTCTTTCCTTCTACCTCTGACCCTCCCCAGTTTCCTCTCTCTCTCTCTCTCTCTCTCACACACACACACACACACACACACACACACACACACACACACAAACAAATTTAAAAAAAGAGCATAAGGTAATTTCAAACTCAAAAGCTTTTGAAATTTCTAGGACCACCTTTGGGAATTATCAGTGAAACTGAATAAGGCACTTGTATAGGAAAGGAATCACATTTTTAAATCAAACAGGAGTCAGATAACTGCATATGAATTTAGTCTTTACTTGTTTAAGGTATAAATTAGCTTTACATGTGTTTTTAAGAAATTTATTAATAAACAGGTGGATGTAATTAAAACATAGACTTTCCATCTCCTGAATTTTCATTATCATTGCAAAATTACACATGGTCATCTATAATATTTCAGTAATTACTGTAGATAAGTTGGAAAGGAAAGGAACATATAAGTAAGGCAAATAATGTTGTTCCACTGCAGATTCAAGTAAACACTGAATTGTTTTTCTTACTTATTCTCACCAAATAAGTTATAAAAACTTCTTTGCACAACTTAAAAATAGAAAATTTGTAGAAATTGAATCTTGCAGAAATTTATTTAACTTTTTATTATGTAAATCAAAGAAGCAGAGCACCCACAGTTTTGACAAGTGAAGAGGAAGTACCCTATTTATGTACCTTTTCATAAGCCACAGTCCTACAAGAAGCGTGAAGAGCCCCATTCTAAATACAAGCCTTTTTAAAACCAGAATGAGTTAACCTGCTTGTCTAAAACATTGTCTCACTGAGGAAACTAAGGGAGAAAGGGATCAGTAAGCCTAGGTTTATCAGGACTTTTTATCCCTGATACTGAAGAGAAAGTCAAGGACATAAACCATCTGAGATTGTGGAGAAAGTTTGCAATTCGCTCTGTGTGTAATAAGTTATACTTAATTACTTTATGGCAAAATACTCAAACCTCAGCACTTTAGAAACATGATACTCTAACTTGTATTGTGCCATAAAAATAAAAAATAACAATAAAAATCTTCAGAATGATAAATATCCATTTCAGAGTCACTAACAAATGGCTTTTCCCTACAAAGTAGACACTAACTCATCATAGAAAAACAAACAGATCAAAATGAAAAAACACACAATAATTTCTTAAATTAAAAAAGCTATAATAATTCTAAAAAAATTATAATATAAATTTTAAAGGTAGATAAATATAATCAATACTAAAGTTTGGGAATAATAATGTAGACAATTTTTTTATATTTACTTACTTTTGAGAGACAGAGAGGCAGAGCACAAGTGGGAGAAGGGTAAAGAGAGAGGGAGACACAGAATCCAAAGCAAGCTCCAGGCTCTGAGCTCTGAACTGTTAGTACAGAGCCCAACATGGGGCTTGAACTCACGGATCACAAGATCAGGAACTGAGCTGAAGTCAGATGCTTAACTGACTGAAACAGCAGGCACCCCATTGTAGACAAATAATTCAAGTACCAAGTTGGAGTGGCATTTATTCTAAGATAAAGTTTTTAAAAATTCTAATTATAATGCGTTGTTGCTGTTTTTTTCCCCTCAATCTATGATACTAAAAAGCAAAGCTCTTGGTTATTTTCCTTTCAAAAGTTCAAGAGAGTCAGCAAAATAATTTTATGGTGACAATTTTTTAATAATAATTTTGATGAAGTGAATGGTTTTTAAATTTAAATTAACTTAGAATAAAATTTAAATGCAAAAAAGATAAAGAAGAAAATGAAAATCATTTATAATAAGCTAACTAAAGATAGGTGCTGTTTAAATTCTGGTACTGGGTATACCATTTGATACCTGTTTTATTACTAAATGTCATATCATTGGTATTTTTCTATGGCTTAGGTTTAAATGTACTATAATTTAGCTATTAGAAATAACATCTTATTTTTTTAATTTTTTAATGTTTTATTTATTTTAGAGAAAGAAAGAGAGCATGAGTAGGGGAAGGACAGAGAGAGAGGGAGACACAGAATCCAAGCAGGCTCTGCTCTGTCAGCACAGAGCCCACAAGAGTTCTTGAACCCACAAAGCATGAGATTATGACCTGAGACAAAGTCAGATGCTCAACCAACTGAACCACCCAGGTGCTCACATCTTAAAATGAGTACCTTTTTGATAAGATCTTTGTCTGTATTTTTGAAGTCTCTTTAGGATTAGGTTGTAATACTGAAAAGAAGAAAAACTGGGCCACCTGGGTGGCTCAGTCAGTTAAGCATCCAACTTTGGCTGACGTCATGATCTCATGGTTTGGGAGTTTAAGCCCGGTGTTGGGCTCTCTACTCTTAATGAAGAGACTGCTTCAGATCCTCTGTCTCCTTCTCTCTGTCGCCTCCCCTGTTTGCACTCTCTCCAGGAACAAAGGAGTGGGCTAGAACCATTTTCCTCCCCCTCAGCATAAACCAGCCTCAGTAAACAGCACAGCACCAACACTGGCTGCCTAACCTTCCCCACCCCCCGCACTCTGCTGATACTGCATTTCTCAGGCAAGTGTGCCTAAGGAGCAGCACAGCAAGCCTCTACCCCAGAAAACCAGCACAAACCCTCACATACACCACAATACTGACCACAGTGTTCTTCAAGTCTTCATTCTAGTGGAAATAGCATCAGGTACCTGTTAGCAAACAGACTAGGGGATACCTAGTTAAAACTCAACTCACTCTAGCCAAGGTCCAAATACACCCCACTACAAGTAAGGAGAAACTCTTCAGAAGACTGACTTGAGAGGTAGAGCAGCCATAACACAAGCAGAGTGCAAGCAGCACACAATCAGAGACAATTCCTGAAGCGCCAGGCCCTGACATTATATGACCTTTTCTTCATTAACCCATTACTCTCAAAGCAGGAAGCATAACAGGCTTTTCTAACATAGAGAAGAAGACAGAGACTTAGAAAAATGCCAAGACAGAAGAATTCATCTCAAAAGAAAGAACAAGAAAAGGTCACAACTAGTGATCTAATCAAAACTTGTATAAGTAACATGCCTGATTTTGAATTTAAAGCAACAATCATAAAGATATTAGCTGGGCTTGGGGCGCCTGGGTGGCTTAGTTGGTTAAGCGTCCGACTTTCGCTTAGGTCATGATCTCGCAGTTCGTGGGTTCGAGCCCCGCGTCGGGCTCTGTGCTGACTGCCAGCTCAGAGCCTGGAGCCTGTTTCAGTCTGTGACTCCCTCTCTCTCTGACCCTCCCCTGCTCACGCTGTCTCTCTCTCCTAGAAATAAATAAAACATTAAAAAAAAAAAAGATATTAGCTGGGCTTGAGAAAAGTATAAAAGACATCAGGGATACCCTTGCCAGAGATAAAAGAGCTAAAAACCCATTGAACCAAAATTTAAAATGCGATAACCAAGATTCAAAACCAACTGGATATAATGACCACAAGGATGGAAAAATCGGAGGAATGAATAAGTGATCTAGAAGATAGAATTATGGGACATATTGAAGCTGAACAAACGGGGAAAAAATCTTGAATCACAAAAGTAGTGTTAGGGAACTCAGTGACTCTGTGAAATGTAATAATATTTATATCATAGGAGGCCCAGAAGAAGAGAGAGAAAAGGCAACAGAATGTTTATTTGAGGAAATTATACCTGAAAACTTCTGTAAACTGGGGAAGAAAACAGACTTCTAATATAGGAGGCGCAGAAACTCCCATCAAAATCAACAAAAGTGGGCCAACATCAAGACATATTGTAGTTAAATTTGCAAAATGCAGGGATAAAGAAAAAAAAATCCTAAAAGCAGAGACAAAAGAAGTTCCAAACTTACACGGGAAGACCAATAAGGTTAGCAGCAGATCTCTCCACAGAAACCTGGCAGGCCAGAAGGGAATGGCATGATATACTCTACATGCTGAATGGGAAAAATATGCAGGCAAGAATACTCCACCCAACAAGGCTATCATTCAGAATACAAGAAGAGATAAAGAGTTTCCCAAACAAAATCTAAAGGAGTTCGTGACCACTAAACCAGCCCTGCAGGAAATACTAAAAGAACTCTTTGGGAAAGAAAGACCAAAGACTAGAGAGCAACAGAGAAAACAAGTAATAAAATGGTAATAAATACATATCTATCAATAATCACTTTGAATGTAAATGGACTAAATGCTGCAATCCAAATACACAGAGTAACAGAATGGGTTAAAGAAAAAAAAAAAGGATGAATCCAAATGCTGCCTACAACACATTCATTTTAGACCTAAAGCCATCTTCAGATTGAAAGTGAGGGGATGGAGAAATATTTACCATGTAAATGGACATCAAAAGAAAGCTGGAGTAGCAGTACTTATATCAGACAAATTAGATTTTAAGCCAGACTATGAGAAGAGATGAAGAAAAACATTATATAATAGTAAAGATGACTATCCCACAAGATCTAACATTTGTAAATATCTTTGCCCTCACACTTGAAAGCACCCAAATATACAAAACAGTTAATAACAAACATAAAGAAATTCATTGATAATAATACAATAATAGTAGGGGACTTTAACAACCCACTTACATCAATGAACAGATCATCTAAGTAGAAAAATAATGAGGAAACAATGGGTTTGAATGACACACTGGACCTGATGGACTTAACATATCTTCGGAACATTTCATCCTAAAACAGCAGAATGCATATTCTTTTTGGATGAACTTGGGACATTCTCCAGAATAGATAACATACTAAGTCACAAATCAGGCCTCAGTTAGTACAAAAAGATTGAGATCATACCATGTATACTTTCTGACTATAATGCTATAAAACTTGAAATCAACTTCAAGAGAAAATTTGGAAAGACTCTGAATAAATGGAAGTTAAAAAAACATCCTACTAAATAATGAATGGATCATTCAGTAAATTAAAGAAGAAAATTTTAAAAATACTAGGAAACAAATGAAAATTAAAACACACTGGTCCAAAAATTTGGGGATGCAACAGAAGTGATCATAAGGTAGAAGTATATAGCAGTACAAGTCTACGTCAAGAAACAAGAAAAATCTAAAGCAACCAAACTAACCTTATACCTAAAGAAGAAACAACAACAACAAATGAAAACTAAAGCCAGCAGAAAAAGGGAAATAATAAAGATTAGAGCAGAAATAAAAGATATAGAAACAACAACAACAAAAATCAGTAGAACTGACCAAGAAGTTAGGAGCTGGTTCTTTGAAAAAATTAATAAAATTGACAACCCCCTAGCCAGACTTATCAAAAAGAAAGAGGAAACACCTAAATAAATACAATCACAAAAGAGAGAGCAGAAATAACAACCAATACCACAGAAATATAAACAATTATATAAAAATATTATGAAAAATTATATATATCCAACAAATTGGATAATGTAGAGGATATGGATAAATTCCTAGAAAAATATAAATGATCAAAACTGAAATAAGAAGTAGAAAACTTGAACAGACTGATAACCATCAAAGAAATTAAATACGTAATTAAAACTCTCTCAACAAAGAAAAGTCCTGGGCCAGATGGCTTCCTAGGGGAATTCTACCAAACATTTAAAGAAGAGTTAATATCTATTCTTCTCAAAAACTCCCAAAATAATTAGAAAGGGAAGGAAAATTTCCAAACTCATTATATGATGCCAGCTCTGATTCCAAAACTGAACAAAGGTTCCACTGTGAAGAAGAACTACTGGAGTGTCTGGTGGCTCAGTTGATTCAGCGTCTGACTCTTGATTTCAGCTCAGGTCATGATCCCAAGATCGTGGAATGAAGCCCCACATGAGCTCTAATTCTCTCTCTCTATCCAGCTGCCCCCTTTTCCCATTTCTATAAAATAGAGAGAGAGAGGGAGAGAGTGAGAATATTACAGGTCAATATCCCTGATGAGCATGGATGCAAAAATTCTCAACAAAATATTAGCAAATCAAATCCAACAATACATTAAAAGAATCATTCACTATGATCAAATAGGATTTATTCCTGGGTTGTATGGGTGGCTCAATATTCACATATAAATCAACATGATACAACATTAATAAAGGAAAAAATAAGAACCATATGATTTTCTCAATAGATGCAGAAAAAGCATTTGAAAAAAATCCTTTCTTTATAAAAACTCTCAACACAGGAGGGAAACGGGAAACATATCTTAATATAAAAAAGGCCATTTTTGGGAGTGTCTGGATGGCTCAGTCAGTTAGGCGTCCAACTTTGGCTCAGGTCATGATCTCACAGTCCGTGGGTTTGAGCCCTGCATCGGGTTCTGTGCTGACAGCTCAGAGCCTGGAGCCTGCTTCAGATTCTGTGTCTCCCTCTCTCTCTGCCCCTCCCCCACTCGTGTTCTGTCTCTCTCTGTCTCAAAATTAAATAAAACCAAAAAAATTTTAATAAATAAAGGATAATTTTGAAATAACCACAACTAATATCATCCTGAATGGGGAAAAAACTGATATCATTCCCTCTACAGTCAGGAACAAGACAAGGATGTAACATCCCTGGGATGTTATAGGGATGTAATAGTTAAATAACAACAATAACAGCTATTTAACTATAGTACTAGAAAGCTTAACTTCAGCAATCATATAGAAATCAAACTTACAGTATCCACAGATGACATGACAGTCTGTAGAAAACCCAAAAGATTCCACCAAAAAATTGCTAAAACTGATAACAAATTCAGCAAAGTTGCAGAATACAAAATCAACATGCAAAATCTGTTCCATTTCTATACACCAATACAGAAATCAAGGAATCAATCCCATTTACACCAAACCAAAAGATATTTAGGAACGCACCTAACCAAAGAGATATAAAATCTATACTGAAAGAAATTGAAGAGGACACAATGAAATGGAAAAACATTCCATGTTCATGGATTGGAAGAACAAATATTAAAACTATTTAAATGTCTATACTACCCAAAGCACACACACATAATGCAATCCCTATCAAAATACCACCAGCATTTTTCACAGAACTAGAACAAACAATCCTAAAATTTGTAATGAACCATGAAAAACTTCGAATAGCCAAAACAATCTTGAAAAAGAGCAGCAAAGCTGGAGGAATCCAATTCTGGAGTTCCAGGTATATTACAGAACTGCAGCCTTCAAGACAATATGGTACTGGAAAACACATACTCACACACACACACACACACACACACACACACACACAGAGAGAGAGAAATGGAACAGAATAGAAAATCCAGAAATGGATCCACAAATAAATCATCAATTAATCCTCAAAAAGGAGGAAATAATATCCAATGGAAAAAAGGCAATCTCTTTAAAAAATGGTGTTGGGAAAACTGAACATCAACATTCACAATAATGAAACTGGACCACTTTCTTACATCATACAGAAAAATAAATTCAAAATGGAAGAAAGACCTAAATATGAGATAGGAAACCATCAGAATCCTAGAGAACATAGGCAGTGACCTCTTTGAAATTGGCTGTAGCAACTTCTTGCTAGACCTGACTCCTGAGGCAAGGGAAATAAAAGCAAAAATAACTGTTGGGACTTCATCAAGATAAAAAAAAACAAAGCCAAAAAAAAACAAAACAAAACAAAACAAAAAAAACCTTCTACACAGCAAAGGAAACAACCAACAAAACTAAAAGGCAACTTTCAGAACGGGAGAAGATATCTGAAAATGACATATCTGATAAGGGATTAGTATCCAAAATATGTAAAGATGTTATAAAACTCAACACCCTAAAAACAATCCAGTTGAAAAATGGGCAGAAGACATGAATAGATATTTTTCCAAGAAGATGGCTAACAAACACATGAAAAGATGTTCCACATCACCATCATCAAAGAAATACAAATCAAAACCACAATAACATATACTTCACAACTGTCAGAATGGCTAAAATTAATTAATTAATTTCAAAATTATACTCTTCAATGATCTGGGAATGCTAATCTTCTGAGAAATCTGAAACCATGGTAAAGTATTTTATACCTCAAAATCAAGTGTCTTCATCATCTTCTCCCCAAAAGCCTTTCTTTGACTGTATTCTCGTCTTTAAAAATGGCATTGTTGGGGGGCGCCTGTGTGGCTCAGTCAGTTTAAGTGTCTGGCTTTGGCTCAGGTCTGATCTCACTGTTGGAGAGTTCAAGCCCTGCATCAGGCTCTGTGCTGACAGCTCAAAGCCTGGAGCTCGCTTTGGATTCTGTGTCTCCCTCTCTCTCAAAAATAAATAGATAGATGATAGATAGATAGATAGATAGATAGATAGATAGATAGATAGATAGATAGATAGATAGATAGATAGATAGATAGAAAAAAATGACATTGTTGGGGTGCCTGGGTGGCTCAATTAGTTGAGAATCTGACTCTTGATTTCAGCTCAGAGTTGTGGGATCAAGCTCCAAGCCCAGTGTGCAGTGTGGAGTCTGGTTGATATTCTCTCTTTCTCCTTCTGTCCCTCTCCCTCACCCATGCTTTCTCTCTGTCTCTGAAAGAGACAGAAAGAAAGAAGAAAGAAAGAAAGAAAGAAAGAAAGAAAGAAAGAAAGAAAGAAAGAAAGAAAGAAAGAAAGAAAGGAAGGAAGGAAGGAAGGAAGGAAGGAAGGAAGGAAGGAAATCATTGTCATTATCCCAGTTATCCTTCCTTTCCACCTGATTGATTTTGCTATAACCCTCTCATATCCAAGCTCCAAAGTCCTGAGAAGTCTACATCTAATGTCTCCTCTCCCCAATCCAATCCATATTACTACAAGAGTTATCTCTCTTTAAAAGTAAATCAATACAGGAATGCCTGGGTGGCTGAGTTGGTTAAGCGTCCAACTTTGGCTCAGGTTATGATCTCAGTTTGTGAGTTTGAGCCCTGAATCAGGCTCTGTGCTGACAGCTGAGAGACTGGAGCCTGCTTCAGATTCTGTGTCTCCTTCTCTATCTGTCCCTCCCCTGCCCATGCTCTGTCTCTCTCTCTCTTTCAAAAATAAACATTAAAAATTTTTAATAAAAAAAGCAAATCAATACATACATACATACATACATACATATGTATGTACAAACTGAAAGCACAGTCAGATACCAGTATAGACACCCTAAAAAGGATAAAATATACCAAGTGTATATGAATCAAAGATGTGAAGAAGCCAAAACTTTCTTACAAGGTTGGTGGGAGTATAAGTTATACAACTTGTTTGGAAGTCAGTTTGTAGTATGTACTAAAAGTTTAGGATGTGCATACCCAGCAATTTCACTCCTAAGAATATCCCCACGGGGCAGGGAATGTTTTCACAAATGTCACATTCTTTGTTCTCTGAGTTAAAAATAACAAAAAAAGAGAAATAGCCACTTTTAACTAGACTACCAGAAGAACAAAAGAACATACTTTTTATTTCTTCAGCATACCCATGACTATAATATAATTAATAAAATGTTATAGTTAGATTCAACTCTAATAAACTGCACCAAATATGCAACAAATTATATATATTTGATTTATTTCACCATTAAAGGCATTAAAATATTATTGTCTATTTTAGTCCCCTTCTCCACTTCCTACTGGCTTTCTGGCAACCATTTAAGCCATTATGACCACATTCATTCTTTGTGCTCATTGATTCTTTCTTTTCTTTTTTGCCAGTGGTTTTTTTTTTTCCTATCTCAATTTCTTCATCTATTACCAGTTGGTTTGTATAGTTTCCATATACACCATCACAATCTTTTTGTACATTAAGGTAGAAAAATAAAGTTAAAATTCCTTTTTATTTTCCTTGGAAATTTTTAAAAATAATTTTAAAAATAGGGCCAGATTAAGAGAAAAACTAATAAATTATATGTTATACTATCAGCAAAAATTTTATTTCTATTCTGAACAGATAAAAGACTTTTTTTTGTTTTTTTACAAATAAGAATCAGTATTTGTGATCATTTTGAGTGTTGCAGCTTCTAATTTATTCTTATGAATATAAGAATTATTTGTGTAAGATCTTTTATCATTCAGTCTTGACTCTAATCCTCATAAAATAAGGTGAATAAATACACAGAAGATTGGTGCCCCAGAGAAAAATGGCTATAAATAACTTACTTATTTGTACTTTTTACTTTTAATGTGAAGCACAAAGCATCTTTCATAGCCAGAATACAATATAAAATAATTTTCACTGTCATAATGTACTTATTCATTAGTTTGAGCTACTTAAGTTGAACAATGTAACACATATCAATTCCCCTAATTGTGACAGGAAATCAAATAACATATGCTTTATTGTGGTGGGATAATCCAGGATAATTTTTTCTGTCAACACATCCAGTGAAAAGAATGGATTTCAGTTATAGTACTTATTCTGACTGCTTTTGTTTGTAATGAATCATTTTGAAAGTGTCATGACATTTTGTTCTGTCAGATAATTAATCTGTACTTTTCCTTAATTCATTGCAACTCTATGAATCATGTTATAGCTAATAAAAGATACAAAAGCATGGAATATGTGAAGATATGTGGGGACTGCATATAATTAAGGCTTCCTTCACATCTTCTCTGTACACCAGGGACCATGCTGGTGCTATAATTATGAAAAAAAAGAAACATAAGCAACTGTCTCTGTTCCTAAGGAGACAGCAGCCTAGGTAAAGAATAATCAATTACAAGACATTGAAAAAGTTCTCTAAGAGTTACTTGGATGTGAATTGGGTCCTACATGTTGGGTCCTACAGGACTGACCAGGTTTCTTAGATTAGGTCTTCGCTTGGTAAGAAAGAAACAGAGTTTCCAAAGAGGAAAGGGATGACCGTTTCCTTTTTAATGACCCCCAAGCATGTGATAAGAAGGTTTTCTTGTTTTAACACCAAACATTCCACAAAGGATTATACTCTCTTCAGTTTATAAATCAAATAACGACATCAGGGCACTCCAGTAATTCTGCATTTATTTGGATTGGAATAACATTCGGAAGGAATTTATCTCCTGCCAGAAAACTGAATTTATTGCTAAAGCCATTAAGGCGAGGCATTTAAGCAGAACACTTGCAAAGTGTGTCTGTCAGTGAACTCTGAAAGCTGCTAAAGGGCCTTTTTCTTTCTGTGCAATAATCCAATTAAAGGCTACAAAGCCAGACCCTGTAGAAGGGGAAAAAAAAATACTTCTTGTTGCTCCAAACTTTTTTCTTTTGTCCCACACTAGTATTTCAAGTCTACTTATGCCAGATGGAGTGTAGTCTTATCTCCTAGACTGTGTGAATTTGCTTGACCTAAAAGTGAAGGGAGAGTGAAGGAGAGTGAGGAGAAGAGAAGCTATCTCTGGTTACGTTTCATTCAGAGTTTATTTAAGCTGAATCATTTTTTCTTAATGGTAAAGATGCTATTAATAGTAAGTTCTTAGTAATCTTCCATGGTTTGTGTTCAGATCTGCATATCATGCTGGGTAACATCTCACCCACTGATATTTCAGTGATGGCTGCCCTATGTGTTTGCTAGTGAAGTTGCATATCATTACTATATATAATAAATGACTGGGTAATTTATGCAATACAGTGTACTTAGAAAATTCCTTTGTTGCTCTTAAATGTAAAGTTATTTTTAAATTCTAGAAATCAGAATGTTCATTATGATAAATGTTTAATGACATCTTTTACATACATTCACAAAGAGAATATTCCCAAATCTAATAAATTATGTTTTCTTCCTGGGGACCATAGATGTGGCACCATATATATATGCGGGTGTTCAGAGCAGCACATTGGATAGCACATTCCACAATACTGTTTCACTGAGTGGCACTTGAAATGCTACTACCTGTCTCTTCTGACCAACTCCAGCACGATCTCATAACACCGTGTCCCTCTTTCAGTCTCAGAGGTCTTCATTCTCTTTTTTTTCTTTCCTTTTTTCTTTTCTTAATTTTTAAAAATAGTTTATTATCACATTGGTTTCCATATAACACCCAGTGAATATACCAACAAGTGCCCTCCTCCATGCCCATCACCCCACCTTCCCCTCTCCCACCTCCATCAGCCCTCAGTTTGTTCTCAGCATTTCAGAGTCTCTTATGGTTTGCTTCCTTTCCTCTCCCCAACTATTTTTCCCCTTCTTCTCCCCCATGGTTCTCCATTAAGTTCCTCCTAATCCACCTATACATGCAAACATATGGTATCTGTCCTTCTCTGCCTGACTTATTTCACTCAGCATAACACCCTCAAGGTCCATCCATGCTGCTACAAATGGCCAGACTTCATTCTTTCTCATTGCCATGTAGTATTCCATTGTATAGATAAACCACATCTTCTTAATCCAATCGTCCAGTGATAGACACTTAGGCTTTTTCCATATGATTTGGCTATTGCTGAGAGTGCTGTTATGAACATTGGGGTACATGTGACCCTATGCATCAGCACTCATGTATCCCTTGGGTAAANATCTATGTGTTTGTTTTTGTGCCAATACCTTACTGTCTTGATGACTACAGCTTTGTAGTAGAGGCTAAAGCCTGGGATTGTGATTCCTCCCATTTTGGTTTCCTTCTTCAATATTATTTTGGCTATTTGGGCTCTTTTGTGGTTCCACACAAATTTTAGGATAGTTTGTTTTAGTTTTGAGAAGAATTGCTCATGCAATTTTGATTGGGATTGCATTGAATGTGTAGATTACTTTGGGTAGTAATATTTCTTCTTCTGACCCATGACATTGGAACGTTTTTTCCAATTCTTTGTGTCTTCTTCAATTTCCTTCATAAGTTTTCTACAGTTTTCATCATACAGATCTCCTATATCTTTGGTTTGGTTTATTCCTAGGTATTTTATGGTTTTTTTGTGCAGTTGTGAATTGGATCCGTTTTTTGATTTCTCTTTCTGTTGCTTCATTGTTGGTGTATAAAAATGCAACCGATTTCTGTACCTTCATTTTGCACCCTGCAACTTTACTGAATTCATGGATCAGTTCTAGTAGGTTTTTGGTGGATTCTGTTGGGTTTTCTATGTAGAGTATCATGTTGTCTGTGAAAAGTGAAAGTCTGACTTCCTCTTTGCCAATTCTGATGCCTTTTATTTCCTTTTGTTGTCTGATTGCAGATGCTAGGACTTCCAGCACTATGTTAAACAACAGTGGTGAGAGTGAACATTCCTGTCGTGTTCCTGATCTCAGGGGTAAAGCTCTCAGTTTTTCCCCGTTGAGGATGATGTTAGCTGAGGGCTTCTCATAGATGGCTTTTAGGATGTTTAAGTAAGTTCCTTCCATCCAAACTTTCTCGAGGGTCTTTATTAAGAAGGGATACTGTATTTTGTCAAATGCTTTTTCTGCATTTAACAGAAAATATGATCATCAGGGTCATATGGTTTTTATCTTCTCTTTTGTTAATGTGATGTGTCACATTGATAGATTTGAGAATATGGAACCAGCCCTCTAAGCCAGGAATGAATCCCACTTGATTATGGTGGATAATTCTTTATATGTGCTGTTGGATTCGATTTGCAAGTATCTTGTGGGGATTTTTGCATCCGTATTCATCAAGGATATTGGCCTATAGTTCTCTTTTTTTGCTGGGTCTTGTCTGGCTTGGGAATGAAAGTGATGCTGGCTTTGTAGTATGAGTCTGGAAGTTTTCCTTCAATTTCTATTTTCTGGAATAGCTTGAGAAGAATGGGTATTATTTCTGTTTTAAATGTTTGGTAGAATTCCCCAGGGAAGAATTCTGGCCCAAGGCTCTTATTTTTTGGGAGATTTTTGATAACTGATTCAATTTCTTCACTAGTTATGGGTCTGCTCAAATTTCCTATCTTTTCCCGTGTGAATTTTGGTAGTGAGTGTGTGTTTAGGAATTTGTCTATTTCTTCTAAGTTGTCCGTTTTGTTGGCATATAATTTTTCATAGTATTCCCTGATAATTGCTTGTATTTCTGAGGGATTGGTTGTAATAAGTCCATTTTCATTCATCATTTTGTCTATTTGGGTGTTCTCTCTTTTCTTTTTAAGAAGCCTGGCTAGAGGTTTGTCAATTTTGTTTATGTTTTCAAAAAACCAACTCTTGATTTCATGAATCTGTTCAACTGTTTTTTTGGATTCTATATTGTTTATTTTTGCCCTAATTTTTTATTATTTCTCTTCTCCTACTGGGTTTGGTGTGCTCTTGTTGCTCTCCTTCTAGTTCCTTTAGGTACCCTGGTAGATTTTGTACTTGTACTTTTTCTAATTTCTTGAAATAGGCCTGGAGAGCAATGTACTTTCCTCTTAGGACTGCCTTGCCACATCCCATAGAGTTTGGATAGTTGTATTTTCATTTTCATTTGTTTCCATATATTTTTAAATTTCTTCTCTAATTACCTGATTGGCCCACTCAAAAATATGTAACACTTCATGAATTTGCGTGTCATCCATGTGCAGGGGCCATGCTAATCTTCTCTGTATTGTTCCAATTTTAGTATATGTGCTGCCGAAGTGAGCACAGAACGACTGTCTCTTGAACACACTGAATAATTCCCACCTCAGAACACTTGTACTTGCTGTTTCCTATGCTTGGAATAGTCTTCCATCAGACTGATCTCTCTCTCTCTCTCTCTCTCTCTCTCTCTCCGTTTGTGCGTGTGTGTGTGTGTGTGTGTGTGTGTGTGTGTGTGTTAAGCAGCTCTCCTCAGGACCCAGTTCCCATATAGAATAAAAAATTCTAGTCAACAGCCCAAGCAAAGGTCTCAGCCAAGAGCCAGCATCAACTGCCAGACATGAAAGCACGCCTCCGGATGATTACAGTTCCTAGCCTTTGAGCCACTCTAGCTGATGCTAACTGAAGCAGAAATAAGCCACTCTGCCAACCCCTGCCCAAATGTCAGCAAAATATACATTATAATAATTTTAAGCCATAAAGTTTTGGGGTAGTTTTTTATGCACCCATAGTAACTAGGCCAGAGTTTTGGTACACACACAGTACAGTATACACATACACAATAATTAAACTGCAAAAGAAATAGATTATTGTTTTTGTGCTTTCTAAAACAATACTATTTTGTCCTGTCAATACTCATATACTCATGTACTTTCCCCATTCAGTGTTATTCATTTTTTTCTGTAGCCCCCTAATTCCACCTGTGATCATTTCTTTTGCTTAAAGAACACCCTTAAGTGTATCTTTAATGTGATTCTAGTGGTGATATATTTTTTAACTTTTTGTTTGAAGATGTCTTAATTTTGCCTTAATTTTTGAAAGATATTTTCACTGAGTATAGAATTATGGATCAGAAGTTATTTTCCTTTGGCGCTTTGAAGAGACCATTTCCTTGTCAGTCTAATTATTGCTCTTTTGAAGATAATGCCTTTTTCTTCTCACTGCTTATATATTAATTCTTTGTCTTCAGTTTTCAGCAGTTTAATTATGCTGTCTCTATGTATGATTTTCTTTGTATTTATCCTGCTTGGAAATAGTAGAGACTCCCTAAATGTGGTTTAAATTTTTCTTAGCCATTATGTCTTCAAATGTCATTCCCTGTCTCTAGAAGCTCATTCTGAAACTATAACCATATAACATGTATGTTCTTTTTGTGTTTTCCCTTCTTTTACCTCTTTGTGCTTCATTCTAGATATTTTTTCCTAACCTATATTCCAGTTCACCAATTCTCTCTTCAGCTGTGATTAATCTGATGATAAACTATTTATTGAATTATTAATTTCAGTTGTATTTTCAGTTTTAGAAATTTTATCTTTTTATATTTTTCCACTTCTCTATCAAAGTATCTTCATGGTTAACTTATGAAGCATTTTAATCATATTACTTTAAATTCCAAATTTGATCATTTTATAATTCCAGTATCTGGATCTTCTGTATATTCTGTTGCTCAGGGTTTTTTTCCTCTTGGCTTTCATTCAGTTATGATATTTTTATACATTCAGTTACTTTAGATTGAGTGCCAAATACTGTGAAAGCTCTAAATGATGTTATCTTCCACCAGAGAGGATTTACGATTGCTCTTGGCAGGCAACTAGGCTAGGCAGAGATTACCATAATATAATCAGGCATTGAGCTAATATAAAACTGGGCTTCCATTATTCTAAGGGGTAGTTTATTACTCATATACCCTTTCTCCTAGTGATTAGACCTTTGGGGTTCCAGATAACAACTTCAGGTGTTTACCAGGGCCTCTCCTCCTTAGAGAGCTCCAAGCTCTGGCAGCATCCAGAGACTGCTAAAATTTCTGCTCAGTTTGTCCTCTAAGCCAAGGTTTTAACTTCAGTTTCTCAGCTGCCACTTTTGAATCAGCAAATACCACAAGGGGAAAACTGATGCCAAATCTTGGATTCATTTCTATGTATTTCCTAACACATCTTCACTATCTTGATATCCCTCTGATGCCATCAAATATATTGTTTTATTTATTCCAGCTTTATAGTTATTCCCAGTGGGAGCATTGATAAGAAACAAACTAGTCTGCCATTATGGAAAACTGATCTCTGGATGGCTTATTCTTAAGCATTAGATGACTGCAAATATATTACTCTGTTCAGAGAGGTCTCATTTCACCATATACTAGCCAACTCATCCCAACTCCTATTCCTTTATTTTTCTTCATAATATCTTGTTTATTTCTTTTATAGCATTTATCACTATTTACAAATATCCTGTTTAATTATTTTATATGTATTAATGATTTTTAAATCTATTTTTCCAACTAGAACATAAGTTCCATTATAATAGAAACGTAACTCTCTTCATCATTATTATACCCCATTGCCCAGACAATACCTAAAACACTCAATAAATATAATTAGAATGAATAAATAAATAAATGGATAAATTGCTTTGTAGTCAGCCAGGAAATTCAAGAGGTGTTTTCCAAAGAGAAATATCTAAATATGTTACATTAGTTGCAAAGAACATTTTATTCTATGCATTTATTGCTGACATAAAAAGTAAGGACGTTGGGGTGGATAAAAGTTAGAGAAATCATATCCAAATTCTGTGACAGATTGTCAACCGCGTCAGTCACTTAACAAGTATTTACTGAGTGGCTATTACATGCTGTGTTAATAACATTCTTTCTCAGAAAATTATGAGAAGCCATGGGAGCATTTGGAAACAAGCACCCTTCAAGCTCTTTCTTTACTTAAATCAGTAGGTGTTATGGCTACAAATATTCCTCTCTTTAGATTACTCTAATTACTACTACTACTATAATTGCAAGACAATTTTCTTCTTCCAGTATTTCTTTCTCCATCTTTCTACTTCGTATCACTGAAAGTGTTCCTTGGGAATGCATTTTTTATTTATTTCTTTTTGTAACCTCTTACTGTCAGTTATTGTATGTGTGAATACACATGTACATATATATGCAGGAGGTAAAGAGAGTAATAGAGAAAATCAAATGATGATAGAGTCTCTGAAATATATTATTAATGAATTAACTTTAAATTAGCTGATTATTCAATTTGCCTGTATCTCTGAACCATGCTCAAGAGGACAAGGAATTTTGGGGCATCTGGGTGGCTCAGCCAGTTAAGCATCCAAGTCTTGATTTAGCTTCAAGTCATAATCCCGTGGTTTATGGGTTCAAGCTGTATGTCAGGCTCCTTTGGAGCCTGCTTGGGATTGCCTCTTTCTTCCTCTCTCTCTATGCCCCTCCCCAAAGTAAATAAACTTAAGAAAAAAGTGGACAAGGACATTTTAATAGAAGTTTGTTTTTATCTCTTCTAATATTCAGGGAGAAATATACCCTGCAGCCAAACTTTGTGTGTGTGAACAATATACAGAACTAGTACTTGGAATCTGCTTATAAGATCCATGTTAGGGTGGGTTGTGACAGCTGGTGATAAAATACTGCATTTGTGCCATGTTGATGACTCAGTGAACCTCTTCTCCACACCAAAGGGGAGGTGACCTTTAAATACACACAGCTAAAATAAATTTTTTCCAGGTACTAGTCACAGACAGATCCTCCAGAATGGGGATATTTTACTTACTTTTCCAAAAGTTTTAGCTGTCCTATTATATCTGGATGGGTAAAGAAAAAAAGGTGCTGGGACCAATCTGATGTGTACTGATTACTATTGAAAGGTTATGGAGGAGGTAAAGGACATAAAACATAAACATCTCATCCTTCCTTCATGCTCTTCTAGTCACAAAGTTCAACCTCAAACTTATTAAAGATAAAGTGTGAGCTAATTTTTAAACATAGGTCAGAAATCAAAATTTTAGAACAGAGTTTGTAAACTGGCAACATATGGACTAACTTGATCCTCATATATGTGTTTCCTGGCATAATATTCTTAAAATTTTAAATTTAATGCCTTTGGATTGGATATATGTCTCTCACTTTGCCATTTGTTCCCTACTGCCTGGTATTTTATACCAAGCATGAGTCACTCAATTATACTGCATGCCTGGCCTCTACAGGCATTTTAGATTGCAGCCTCCATTTTAGAATGTATGTATCCGGGTTTTTTAACTAGGTTAAATTATCTTAAAAAATGAAATGTATAAAATTAGTTTATAAAGTCTTTAAGGTTATTAAATAATGATCATTATAATTTTTATTTCAAAATAAATATTCAGTATATTCAATCACAGAGATTCAGTCAATAGCTAGAAACTCACAATCTTGAGATAGAAGGAGGCAGAATGCTTGGGTTCCACTTCATGTTTTTTCTGTTGGATTGCCCCAAATCGTCCCCAGTTATACCAGTTATGTATTGTCATAATGTTCAATTTATCTGCAAAATAGGAATAACAACCACAACACTTCACAGGCATAGTAGTATACAAGAAACATTTGTAGTCAGAAGCCTGTGGGTTGGCTGGGTCATTTTGTTGATTTGAGTTGGGCTCAGTGGGGCTCAACCATGTGTCTGCTGGTAGGTCAAAGGGGATAGGCTGTTCTAAATTAATCTTAGTTAAGACACTAGTCTCTCACACTCCAGCAGACTAACCTATGGTAGCAGGGTCCCAAAAGACAGAACGTAAGAGCACAAGACTTTGAGGTCTAGGCTCAAAGTTGGCACACCACCACATCATGAAATTGGGCAAAGTAAGCCACAAGGCTGGGCCAGATTCTCAAGGTGGGAAATAGCCTCCGTCCTTTGATGTCATGTCACATGTCAAAAGTCACATCACAGAGAGGGGTAGAAAACTGAGGCCATTTTAAAAATCAATCTATTTAGCATTTTTAATCTTTTTAAAAAATATATTCTGTAAAGATTGAAATCATTAATGCTCTCAATCAATCTCTTAGGAATGTTTTCACATTTAATGTTGCCTTGGGGTCTAAGGATTCATATTCTAAGAATATGTTTGAGATTTATAACTTTAATCCCCACGTAACATAAAGACTAAAGAGGCTAAGAAAAACAAAATAATATAAATTTAGTGAAATAACTAGAAACATATTTTCTCAGCTATAATTTTGATTATCCTTAAGCTTTATTGGTTTTTTTTCTTTTTCTTTTCTTTTCTTTTCTTTTCTTTTCTTTTCTTTTCTTTTCTTTTCTTTTGATGTTAAGTTTTTCTCTCTGGAATATAATAATTCCTAAGAGCTCTCTGTTCTTCCAGTCTGGAAACCCTCCAATGCATCTTGCTCATAGCTGCCAAAATGACCCTTTAAAAAATATCTAATCATACATACAACTCCACTCTGTAAAACCCTTCAATAATTTTCTGATTCCCTTGGGATAAGGTCCAAATCCTTGATTCAGGGCCATATATGCACACACACACACAAACACACACACACCACACCACCCAGAACCATCTCGTTTCTTCCAGTTTCTAATGTCCTCTCTTGTTACCTCCACATGTTCCTTAAGTTCTAACTGCACCTCAACATTCTAAGATGTACTGTGTTATATCACATCTTTGAGTCTTTGAATTACCAGTAGTATATGAAATTGACAAAAATTTGAAAGATAATTAAGGTGTAGAAAGACATACTTAAATAGACTATTGGTAAGAGTCTAAGTTTTTGTCAACTTTCTGGAAAATAATTTGGTAGTAGCCAAATGTTTATTTTATATTAAAACGTAAAATATTTCCATGTTAGGGGAAAAACATATTAAACCTTAATCTTCCTTCTTCAATTTCTATTTTTTTAAATGAATGTTTTTATTTATTTCTGAGAGAGAGAAAGAGACAGCATGAGTAGGGGAGGGTCAGAGAGGGAGGGAGACAAAGAATCTGAAGCAGGTTCCAGGCTCTGAGCTAGCTGCCAGCACAGAGCCTGACACGGGGCTCGAACCGACGAACCATGAGATCCTGACCTGAGCCGAAGTTGGATGCTTAACCGACTGAGCCACCCAGGCACCCCTTCAATTTCTATTTTAAAAATAAATATTAGAATAGGAATGAGAATGGTAAAGTAAAATTTAATTGAAATTTAGTGGTAAGAAACATTATTAAATAAATGAGATTCTAAGTAATTAATATATATCATACAGTCTAAAAATCCAGAAATACACTTTTATAACCACTGAAATTTTAAGTCTTTTTCCTAAGAGTGAAGTATTTTTTTCAGCATCTTTTCTATGCATCAGAATATATATTAAAAGAAAACTAAAAGCTTGTACCTACATGAGAAAGAAGGAGCTCAAAAAGGTTAGCTCTAAAAGGTAAACCGTTACTAGAAAACGGCCTTCAAGCAATCCTGTACCTCCTTGGGCCCTCATGAAAGTTTATTTTTTGCAAGATGTACATTGAAGGTCGATATGCTGTCCTGAATAAGCTGAATGTGAATGTTCCTTTGAGTTTGGTTGTGAGGAGGACTTGGGCCAATCCCAAAAATGAAACAAGTTTACTGATTTTGAGAGTGGAAAGAACACTGTTAGCATCTTAGTGAAGTTTGCAGTTTTGCTGCATAAGCCAGGTGGACAGCACAAGCTGAAAAAGGGTGAGTGAGAAACAGATGATGAATTAATATGACCAGAGTATTCAGAGAGAGGCAGTGAGGCATCTGCTGACCCCCTGGTTCCCTTCACATAAATCTGTTTGTCGTCAGCTAAATGGGGAGAGAAAAGAGCTGATTCTACCTGCTTTTTGAAAATGACCCCACACATCCTCCTTCACCCACCTCATGAGCTGACCTACTTATCAATCCTAAAAACATGTCTCTTCAATAAAGCCTTTGGATGATACACTAACATAAACCACTTTTAGGCAAGGTTCATGGAAACTACACACTGCAAAGTGTATTCCAATCAAATAAGAATAAACAGCAAAACAAAAACTGGCATTGATTTTTTTCTATACTTCCATAGTTTTATTAGGAACTTTTCATAAATACAAATAATTCATGTCAAACTTATAGACAAATATAATTTGGCTACAAAGTATGGGCATTTGAGGCAGATACTTACTGACAAATAACTCATTTTTTACTATTAGCCAATGTGTTCAATAAAGTTGAGAACTAGAAGTTAGCCCAGGAACCAAATGTAAGTAGTGAATTCCTTAAACTAGAACCTAACTTTAGATGCCTACAAAGAAAAAATCATATACCAATTCTATGGTAAAATATTAGTAATAGTATTACAAGAGCATATCAAGAGAGAAAAGCAGAACTCCATTATACTCTCAGGGAAAAATGTACCAGCACATATAGACACTGGCCTAAAATAGGATGAATGTTAATAAATTACAGAATGGTGTCTTAGGAGGGAAAAAGTAAAATCTACTTCTTTCATGTACATTTTACATAAAGTAGATGTTTCATTACTAGTACAAGTAAAAAATCATGTGATTTTTTTTTTTTTAAACTAGGAGGATAATCTATTATGTATCTTAACTGGAGTTGAAAACAAAGCCATTCCCAAAGACTTAACAAATACTCCAGACAAGCTGGCCCAATGCAGATGGACCCCAGCTTTACTTAATTTGGCTGCAGGGCTTTTTCCTCCATTTCTGAATTAGAGACTATCTTAATCTCATATAAGGAAAAAATATATATATATTTCATTTAAAAATTATTCAAGGAGGATAAAAGCTTACAAAGTAAACCAGAAAAATATGTTATTCTGGACATGATATAATGTTTACTATTTTCAATGCTTTAACACAAATATAGGACTCTACTGTTCCCCAGTGTGGTAGGGAAAATTCTAAAATGACCCAAGATTCCCACACCCTAGGGTATAACACCCTGTGTATCCCCTTTGAGTGGGAAAGGACCCACTAATATGATAGGATATCACTTCTGTAATTAGGCTATATTATATGGAAAAAAATTGAAGGGGTTTTGCATATGTAATTAAATCCCCAATGGTTACTTTAAGATAATTAAAAAGATCATCTTAGGGGGACCTGACCTAATCAGGTAAGGCTTCTTTTTTTTTTTTTTTTTAGGAGAGTCTAGAGATCAGAGACAGGACAAATGAGAGGGTTCTCTAGCTGGCCATAAGACACAGACAGCCATAATGTGAACTGCATGTGGAGAGAGCCAGTCTCTGGGAGCTGAGGCCCATTGTCCCACAACTTCAAGGAACTGAATTCTGCCAGCAACCTGAATGAGCTTTGAAGGAGATTCCAAACCTTAGATGAGATTACAGCCCCAGCTAATACCTTGATTTTAACTGAGTGAGACCTAAACAAAGCTATTTCATACCTAGACTCCTAACTGTGAAACTGTGAAATAATATTTTGTGCTGTTTTAGGCCACCAACCTTTTAAGTAATGTATCATAGAGCAATAAAAATTAATGCAACCAATAGGCTATTGGTCAGGTTTCATAGTATATTCTCAAGTAGAAAGGACATTAGAGTCATCTAATCTAACTCTTCATTAAGTAGGTATGTCCATGCTTTCCTGATTAGAGATATTAATGAGCTTCTCCTCGCTTCCTTCACTACATCCTTTATAATATGCTTTAGGAACTGATCTCATAATCCATTCATTCCTTAAGACATCTTTTACATGTTTGCCTACGTGGCTGGAACCAACATGGGCAGAGATCATTATGGTGCCACAAAGTCGTCCAGTTTGCAATGCACAGGGCTACAAGGTGCTCAGTTACAATTAGCTAATCTAAAAGCAGTTTTGAGATTTAGTAATCCAATTTAGCTTACTAAGATATGAACCACTGACCAGGATCAAAAATTCAATGTGGACACGTTCTAGAAAGTCAGTTCTGAATGGAAGGGAATTTATACATTCACATAACTTGCAATGGGATTCTGAAGATTTAGGTACAGATTTTATCTCCAACACTAATTTATTATGCCGTCTTACACACAGCCTGAATTTTCATACATAATTTGTGAAGTTATGTTAATTGTTAGAGAAACTTTCTAATGGTCCTTCTAATACAAATGTTCTAAGATTATGTTAGTCTATTTCTTTAAGTAGAGTTGAGCCCCAGCTAAGATGATTGCTTTGGTCCACTGCCTGAAAATACTGTTTTATCTTTATTTTCTCTAAATGAAGAAAGCAGTAATGAAAACTACCCACAGAAATGGCATAAGAGAGTTTTTGGCATCTAGTCAGCTAGTATCCCAGTTCATAGTAGAAAGGAAATATGGGAGAATATGGAGAGGGACACGAGAGAGAGAAAATAGGGATAAAGAGTACATAGGCTGTAGACAGAAATTTTAAATGTTATAGGCAATGACTATCAACTTCCCCAACCTCTTCTCTTTCCAGAGAAGGAATTTCAGATATGGAATTTTTCAAGAATCCCATATAAAGAGGTATTTATATAGGTCCCAGAATCTAAAAAACTATGAACTAGCCCCTAGCCTACCTGTAATATGAATTCATAATGTCCCTAGAAGCAACTATAGGAAACATAAAATCTTAAAGACATTTCAGATTTCCCGTAAAAAATTCTGCCCATATTAGAGAAGCTGTAGTCTCTGAGAAGTGCTCTGAAATTATGATATCATTAAGATCCTACAAGGTGGAGTTAATGTTTAATAATGTTATGCATTATCTAGAATACTGCTGAATAAAATATTAGCTCCTACTAAATGCTTTTCAAATCCTACTGGAGACAATGTATGGTCCAATAAGGAATCTTTAAATAATACCACTCAGAAATAATTCAACCATCTGTTTCTTTTAAACTTCAGTGAGTATATCTTTAAAAATATTAAAATAAGTTGATATTGAAAATGCTTCAGAGGCCATATAACTATAATGTCCCTTAAGGAAATCTTACCCAGAGGTACCTGGGTAACTCAGTTGGTTGAGCATCTGACTTCAGCTCAGTTCATGATCTCATGGTTCATAAGTTCAAGTCCCACATCAGGCTCGCTGCTATCAGCCTGGTAGCACAGAGCCTGCCTCAGATCTGTCCTGTTCTTTCTCTGCCCCTCCCGTTCTCTCTCTCTCTCTCTCTTTCTCTAATTAAAAAAGAAAACATTAAAAAATCTTTTAAAAATAAAGAAATCTTACCCAGAAGCTTCGTGGACTATGGTGGTGAATCACAAGCATAGCATCTGGATCTCTCACAGGCATCAATCTCAAATGATCTGGTAAATACAAGAGAAACAAATGTATTCCTACTAACAAATATTTCCATACAAAGTCTACTGAAGACATGATTCATACAATCTACATCTGTAGGATTCCTGTTAGAATAAAGAATTTGCAGTGGCGCCTGGGTGGCTTAGTCGGTTAAGCGTCCAACTTTGGCTCAGGTCGTGATCTCACAGTTCGTGTGTTCGAGCCCGGCGTCGGGCTCTGCTAGCCCTGCTGGAGCCTGTTTCGGATTCTGTGTCTCCCTCTCTCTCTGATCCTCCCCTGCTCACGCTTTCTCTCTCTGACTCTCAAAAATAAATAAAAAAATAAAAAAGAACAAAGAATTTGCAAAGAGGGAGTTTAAGGCAAGTTATTAACAAGACTATGAAGAACTAAGACAAAAAAATTTGAACTTTATAGTACTAATTAAAAATATAATTCAATAGAAGGAAAGCTGTTAATTCCCTCAGATTTCAAGCTAGCTTTCCATAGAAGATAAAAGTAAATGCTATATTGAAAAATTCTTTTGTGCAAGAAGGTGCTAAATCTCCAATTACATCTCAGAAAGAAAAAAAAATCTCAATAGTTACTCATCATAGAAAATGATACATATTTTGAGATCAAGAGTCAGCCACCTGCCTGGTATATAGAGTAAAAGAAAGATTTTTAAAAATCTATCCTGTAGTCTGTGATAATATAAGTTTGATAAGAAAAATGATAGAGAAGATTAATATATAGCATAGCTGCATGAACATAGTTAAAATTAATGGCTTCAGAATTCTTTTCTGACTCTACCATGAGTGTCAAAAAAAAGTCCTTTGAAATCTCCAAGGTTTCATGCTGCATTTGGGGTCACGAGGCAAACATCAATTATGAAATAGTTTTGCACACTGTTTTTAATTTTTGTATAGTAAAAATTACATGTATATGTGTGTAAGCATATGAGTATGTATACATATATAATTTTCTACAAAATGCTTATACCTGTCATAGCTCCAGTCTTTTAATCCTTGTAGTTTTAAGCTTTAAATATCACAGCTAATAATTTAGAGTTCTACCTATGAAATTTTCCTTCTCTGATAAAGACAAAGAAATCCAATGACAAAGAAAGAGAAACTATAGGTAAACTAGAGGATAGAAAACTATATTGAAAGCAAAATTTAGAGGCATCTGGACAGTTCAGTTGGTTAAGTGTTCAACTTCAGCTCACATCATGATCTCACGGTTTGTGAGTTTGAGCCCTGCATCAGGCTTTGTGCTGAGAGCTCAGAGCCTGTTTTGGATTCTGTGTCTCCCTGTCTCTCTGCCCCTACCCAGCTTGTGCTCTCTCTCTCCAAAATAAATAAAAATTTTAAAAAAATGTTATAAACCAAAATTTAAAGAGTCATACAGGATTTTTTGGGAAGATGGTAGAGTAAGAGGACTCTAAGCTTACCTTGTCTCACTGATACAACACAGTGAGCCCTATCAGGATAAATAACCCAGAAAATGGTCTGAAGACAGACAGAACAAACTCTCCACATCTTAATATAGAGAAGACGCCACATCAAAGAGGGTAGAAAGGGCAGAGACACAGCTAAGAGATAAAGGGACTGGAGAACTGTCCCTGGTAGGGAGGGAACATGTGGACCTGGAGAGGAAAAAGAAAAACAGATTCTCATACCAGGGAGCACACAAAAGGAAGAGGAGTCCCCATAATACTTGGCTTTGAAAAATAGAGGGATGGGCAGAATTTAACAAGTTCTTACAATCACCAGAGCTCAAAACCTGGTACTTTGAAAGTCAGCCAGTGGGTGGGACAGCTGGGAGGGTGAGAGAAAACTGAGTCCCCCACCCCCTTAAAGAGCACAACAAACAGCACCCCTGAAATACAGCATAGAAGCAGCAGTTTGAAAAATACCTAGGATGTATGGCAGGGAAATTTGTTTACTAATCTCAGCGTGTGTGCTGGATGGGCAGGGATCATTGAAAGACTTCTTCAGGAAGAAAGGTGGGCACCATTTGCCTCACCCACTCCCCAACATAAATGCATAGACATCTGTGGATACCACCAACACTAATACTCCCTACCTAACTTGGTAACAGCAAACCCCACCCTTGCATTCTCTTGTGGACATGTCTTCTCAAGCAAGGCTTCCACTGCAAGTCCCTTCCCACAACAGATGTGCACAAACCTTGCTAATACCACACATCACCCCATGTGCTTCTGCAGATCCTCTGGCTCCAACCAAACTGCCTTGGTCCTATAGCTACAGGTCCCCTTCTCCTTGCACAGACCTTGCTGGCACTACATATCTAGCCTCACATTCTCCTGTCATCTCTGCATCTTTGGCAAACATCTAGTCTGACTCAAGTCCAAAGTAGCCTTAAACTGGCCCATTAACAACACAGGTACCAAATCCTTCCTAAAACAGGCAAAGAAAGCCATTGTAGATGGCTGGACTCAAAGCAAACACAGTTCAGCTATAATAGTAGGATGCACACAATACCAATAAGAGTCATCCTGAAGCAAAAATTCTGGTGAGCAGGGGACACTGCACTGCAGGACACTATAGGGCCTCTTTTTCATGAGGCCACTATTTTCAAGAGTAGGACACATAGCTGACTTCCCTAATACATAGAAACAGACACAGAAATTTAGATGAAATGAAGAGACAGGACAATATGTCCCAAATGAAAGAAGAGGACAAAAATCACAGCAAGAGACCTAAATGATACAGAGATAAATAATATGCCTGATAGAGAATTTAAAGTAGTGGTCATAACAATATTCACGGGAATTGAGAAAAGAGAGGAGGACCTCAGTAAAACCCTCAACAAAGAGATAGAAAACACGAAAAAGAAACAGATGAAAAACTCAATAACTGAAATTAGAAATACACTAGAGGGAATAAATAGTAGACTAGAAGAAGCAGAGAATGGATCAATGGCTTGGAGGACAGAGTAAATGCTGCCTACAAGAGAGTCATTTTAGACTTAAAGACACACGTAGATTGAAATTGAGGAAATGGAAAAGCATTCTATCATGCAAATGAAAGTGAAAAGAAAGCAGAGGTAGCAATAATTATGTTGGACAAAATAAACTTTAAACCAAAGATTGTAATAAGAAACAGAGAAGGACACAATATAATCATAAAAGAAACACTCCAACAAGAAGATATAACAATTGTAAATATTTGTTGACCCAACATGAAAGCACCCAAATACATAAAGTGGCTAATAATAAACATAAAGGATATAATTGATAGTAATACAATAACAGTAGAGGAGATTTATCACCCTACTTACATCTATGGAGAGATCATCCAAACAGAAAATCAAGAAAACAGTGGTTTTGAAAGACACATTGGACCATATGTATCTAATAGTATATTCAGAACATTCCATCCTACAACAGCAGAATGTACATTCTTCTCAAGTGCATATGGAACACCCCTCCAGAACAGATCACATATTGGGCCACAAAACAAGATTCAACAAATTCAAAAAGACTAAAGTCATCCCATGCATCTTTTCTGACCATAATGCTATTAAACTAGAAATCAACCACAAGAAAAAACACAAATACATGGTAGTTAAATAAATAATGTGCTATTAAGCAATGAATGGGTCAACAAAGAAATCAAAGAGGAAATCAAAAAGTACATGTATACAAATGAAAATAAAAACAGAAGAGTCTTAAATCTTTGAAAGGAAGCAAAAATTGTTCTATAAATGAAGTATATAGAAATACAGGCCTACCAGGGCGCCTGGGTGTCTCTGTTGGTTAAGCATACAACTCTTGATTTTGGTTCAAGTCATGATCTCGTGGTTCATGAGATGGAGTCCCACGTGGGGCTCTGAGATGACAGCATGGAGCCTGCTTGGCAGTCTCTCCCTCTCTCCCTCTGCCACTTCCCCACTCGTGCTCTCTCTCTGTCTCTTACTCTTCCTCTTGCTCTCTCTGTCTTAAAATATATAACTAAGATTTTAAAAAAGAAAGAAGGAAATGCAGGCCTACCTCAAGAGGCAAAAAAATCTCAAAAAACAACTTAACCTTACACCTAACAGAGCTAACAAAAGAAGAACAAACAAAACCCAAAACGAGTAGAAGGAAGGAAATAATAAAGATTAGAGCAGATATAAAAGAAATAGAACCTAAAAAGCAACAGAACAAAATCAATGAAACCAGGAGTTGTTTCTTTAAAAAGATAACAAAAATAATAAAACTTTAGCCAGACTCATTTTTTTAAAATAAGAGATATAAGAGGACTCAAATAAACAAAATCAGAAATGAAATAGGAGAAATAACTACCTACATCACAAATACAATTTTAAGAGAATATTATGAAAATACATGCCAACAAATTGGACGATCTAGAAGAAATGGATAAATTCCTAGAAACATAATGTCCCAAAACTGAATCAGGAAAGGAAAGGAAAGGAAAAGAAAGGAAAGGAAAGGAAAATTTGAATGACCAATTACCAGCAATAAAATTGAATCAGTAATCAACAAACTCCAATAAAATTCCAGGACCAGATGGCTTCACAGGTGAAATCTCCCAAACATTTAAAGAAGAATTATTACCTATTCTTCTCAAACTATTCCAAACAGGAAGGAAAGCCTCCAAATTCATTCTATGAGGCCAGCATTACCTTGGTATCAAAACCAAATAAAGACACTACAAAAAGAAAGAGAACCATGAGTCAGTATCTCTGATGAACATAGATGCAAAAATCCTCAACAAAATATTAGTACAAACCATTCACCACTAACAATAAGATTTAGTCTTGGGATATTAAGTTGGTTCTATATTCACAAGTCAATCAATATGATACATCACATCAAGCACAGGAATGATAAAAACTACATGATCACTGTAACAGATACAGGAAAAACACTTGACAAAGCACGGCATACATCCAGCTGATAAAAAAATTTCTATAAAGTAGGTTTAGAGAGAACATACTTCAACATAACAAAGCCATATATGAAAAACCCACAGCTAACACCATAACTAAGGGTGAAAAACTGAAAGATTTTCCCCAAGGATCAAGGACAAGACAAGGATGTCCACTCACCACTTTTATTTAACATAGTAGTGGAAGTCCTAGTCATAGCAATCAGAAAACAAAAAGAAATAAAAGGCATCCAAATTGGTAATGAGGAAGTAAAACTTTCACTGTTTGTAGGTGACATGATTCTATATATAAAAAACCCTAAAGTCTCCATCAAAAAGCTGCTAGAAATGATAGAAGTGAAAGATCTGTACTCTGAAAACTCTAAGACATTGATGAAAGAAATTGATGACACAAAGAAATCCATGCTCATGGACTGAAAGAACAACTATCATAAAAATGTCCATACTACACAAAGCAATCTACAGATTTAATTCAATCCTTATCAAAAATATCAATAGCATTTTTCACAGAACTAGAAGAAACAATCCTAAAATTTGTACAGAACCACAAAATCCTGAATAGCCAAAGAAATTCTGAAAAAAGAAAAATAAAACTTGAGGTATTACAATCCCAGATTTCAAGATATACAGAGGTGTAGGGGCGCCTGGGTGGCTTAGTCGGTTAAGCGTCCGACTTTCGCTTAGGTCATGACCTCGCGGTTCGTGGGTTCGAGACCCGCGTTGGGCTCTGTGCTGATTGCCAGCTCGGAGCCTGGAGCCTGTTTCAGTCTGTGACTCCCTCTCTCTCTGACCCTCCCCTGCTCGCGCTGTCTCTCTCTCTCTCCTAGAAATAAATAAAACATTAAAAAAATTACTTAAAAAAAAAGATATACAGAGGTGTAGTAATCAAAGTAGTATTTTACTGGCAAAAAACAGACATATGATCAACAGAACAGAATAGAGAGCCCAGTAATAAACTCACAATTATATGGTCAAGTAATCTTCAACAAAGGAGGCAATGATACGCAATGGGAAAAAGTCCCTTCAACAAATAATGTTGGGGAGTGCCTGGGTGGCTCAGTCAGTTAAGCGTATGACTTTGGCTCAGGTCATGATCTCATGGTTCATGGGTTCAAGCCCTGCGTCGGGCTCTGTGCTGACAGCTAGCTCAGAGCCTGGAGCCTGTTTCAGATTCTTTGTCTCCCTCTCTCTCTGACCCTCCCCTGCTCACGCTGTCTCTCTCTCTCTCTCTCTCTCTCTCAGAAATAAATAAAACATTAAAAAACAACAACAACAGAAAAACATAGTGTTGGGAAAACTGGAGAGTTACATGCAAAATAATGAAACTGGATCACCTCCTTACACCATACATAAAAATAAACTAAAAATACATTAAGAACCTAAACCAATAACAGTAGGGGCAGGGGGCTTCAACACCCTGAAACCATACAAATCCTAGAAGAGACTACAGACAATAATTTCTCTGACATTGGCCATAGTAACATTTTTCTATATAAGCTTCCTGTAGGCAAGGGAAACAGAAACAAAAATAAACTACTTGGACTACATCAAAATAAAAAGCTTCTGTGCAGCAAAAGAAACAATCAACAAAACTAAAAGACAACCTACTGAATAGGAGAAGATATTTGCAAATGACATATCCAATAAGGGGTTAGTATCCAAAATATATAAACACCATACACAACTCAAAACCAATAATAATAATAATAATAATCCTATTAAAAATGGACAGAAGACATGAACAGACACTTCTTCAAATAAGCCATATAGATGGCCAATAGATACATGAAAAGATGCTCAACATTACTCATCAGGGAAATGCAAGTCAAAACCACAGTGAGATGTTGCCTCATAGCTGTCAGAATGGCTAAAATAAAAAACAAGAAATAACAGTGTTGGGTAGGATATGGACAAAAAGAAAACCTTGTACACTGTTGGTGGGAAGGCAAACTTGGGCAGCCACTGTGGAAAAACAGTATAGGCATTCCTCAAAAAATTAAAAGTAGAACTATCATATGCTCCAATAATTGTGCTACTGGGTAGATACCCAAAAAATACACTACTAATTCAAAAAGACATATGCATCCCTATGTTTATTGAGGCATTATTTACAATAGCCAAATTATGGAAGTAGCCCAAGTGTCCATCGATTACTGAACGGATAAGGAAAATACAAAATTATATATAACACACACACACACACACAGAGAGAGAGAGAGAGAGAGAGAGAGGAATATTACTCAGCTATAACAAAGAATGAAATCAAAGGGGCCAATTAGGCAGAACAGCATGGAAGGGTTTTTTGCATCTCTCATCCCTTAAATGCAGCCAGATCAACACTAAACCCTGTTGCATACCGAGGAAACTGATTTGAGGATTAACACAATAATCTGTACAACCTGAACCACAGAACTCAGCAAGTACATGACACAGAGAAGTGAAATGGGGGAGAGAGAAGCCAGGAGAGCAGGGATCTGTTTTTGCTTTCAGAGAGAGGACAAATATGGGGGTAGTGGTGGAGGGGGGTGAGAGTATGGGAAAGGCATCACCCTCTGAAAGTAGCTGGAGAGAAAAAGGACGAGTGGAAACAGCTGCAAGGGACTGACCAAAAAAGGGAGAAAGGGGAGGGTTTAAATTCCATTAAGACTCTATAAACAGGGGGAGCACAGAGTCTAACACTCCACAGCTCAACACCTGGTGGTGCTCTGGTGGGAACAGCAATCCCCAGGAGCAGATAGCAAGGTCACAGGCATCCTTGGGCCACACAGGAAGAGATGATTCCCTTGCTGGGAGGACATTTGGTAGAGGCTATAAGGCCTCCCCACAGGCAAAGGTCCAAGCAGACATGGAGAACAACCATATTTGCTGGTGTTAGAATAAGGACATTAAGGGTGAAGCCTGGTCCCAGATGTGTGTTGTGATTTACCATATCTTAAACACTGCTGCTACATGATTTCACAAACTTTTTCTGGGTGGGTTGGCACCCAGCCGCAGTCACTGGGCATCAGCAGTAGCACAGTCTTGCAAATGTTGATGAGGGCAGGCAGGCACTGGCCATGCTCAGCGAGACCCTCCCCCAGAGGGTCTGAACAGGTCAAAGCCGCAGTCAGAAGTGATAGGTTGGGAAACAGCCCCATCTGAGATAAGCTCAGGAGGCAGGTGCTGTCTGGCAGCTTGACGGCATGATCACAGACAGTGTAGAAGTAGGGAGTAGATGGAAGCTGGAGACAAAGGAGGAGTGCTTGATTGTCAATGGGGGAGAGCATGGAGTTCTAATACTAGGGACTGGGTAGCTGGGTGACTCCATTTTCACACCCCAATCCTCACTGCACATGCATATACATGGCTATACATGCCACAACAATCCACCCCAGTAAGCTAAGCAGCGCCATCTAGTGGAGAACAGAACTGTTACACTAAGCCATGCCCAACTGGGCCAACTGTGCTCTTAAAGAACACTACAAGTCTCTCAGCCTGCTTAGTTCATGAACTATAAAGTGTTTCATAGTTTGACTTTTAGGGGAAACTGGATGTAATTTCAATCATATTTCTTTTTGTTCGCAGGTACATCTATTCAGTTTTTTCTCTTTTTTCTGATTCTTGTATTCAGAAAGAGGAAAAATTTTATTTTTATTTTTCATTTTTATTAAAAAAGATTTTTCTTTAATTTTTTCTACTATATTTTTTTACTTTTTTGTAAATTTTTAAATTCTATTTTACTTTCATCATTTTATACTATTCTATTCTACTGTATTCAGTTTTTCAAATTTTCAAATGTTTTCCTTTTTTTCTATCTTTTTTCTTTTCTTGTCTTTCCCCTTTTTCTCTAATCTATCAAGCTTCGTTCAACAACCAGACCAAAACACACCTAGTGTCTAGCATCCTTTATTTGATTTTTGCTGTTGTTTTAAATTTTTTAAATTTTATTTTTTTTTACTTTATTAATTTCTTTTCCTCCTCAAAATGATGAAATGAAGGAATTCACCCCAAAAGAAAGAACAGGAAGAAATAACAGCCAGGGACTTAATCAACACAGATGCAAGAAGATATCTGAACCAGAATTTAGAATCACAATAATAAGAATACTAGCTGGGGTTGAAAATAGATTAGAATCCCTTTCTGAGGAGATAAAGTAAAAGCTAGTCAGGATGAAATAAAAAATGCTATAACTGAACTGCAATCTTGAATGGATGCCATGGTGGCAAGGGTGGATGAAGCACAGCAGTGAATCAGTGACACAGAAGACAAACTTAAGGAGAATAATGTAGCAGAAAGAGGGAGACTATGGCAAAAGAGCACGGTATAAGAATTAAGTGACTCATTAAAAAGGAATAATGTCAGAATCATAGGGGTCCCAAAAGATGAAGAGAAAGAAAAAGGGGTAGAAAGTTTATGTGAACAATTCATAGCAAAAAGCATTACTAACCTGGGAAAGACACAGACATCAAAATTCAGGAAGCACATAGAACTCCCAGTAGATTTACAAAAACCAATCCTTAAAAAGGCATATTATACTCAAATTCACAAAATGTGCAGGCAAGCAAAGAATCATGAAAGCAACAAGAGGGGATAAAGCCCTTAACCTACAAGGGAAGACAGATGGGGTTCACAGTAAACCTATCCACAGAAATTTTGCAGGCTAGAATGGAGTGGCAGGATATATTTAATGTGCTCAATCAGAAAAATATGCAGCCAAGGATTCTTTATTCAGCAAGGCTGTCATTCAAAATAGGAGAGAGAAAAAGTTTCCCAGACAAACAAAAATTAAAGGAGTTTGTGACCAATCAACCAGCCCTGCAAGAAATTTTATGGAGGACTCTCTAAGGGGAAAAAAGACAGAAAAAAAAAAAAGACCAAAAGCAACAAAGTCTAGAAAGGACCAGAGAACACCACTAGAAACTCCAACTCTACTGGCAACATAATGGCAATAAATTCATATTTTTCAGTACTCACTCTAAAAAGAACAGCAAATAAAACCCAAAACCAACAGAAGACAAGAAATAATAAAGATGAGAGCAGAAATCAATGCTATTGAAACCAAACCAACCAACCAAACAAACAATAGAACAGATCAACAAAACTAGAGCTTATTTTTTGAAAGTATTAATGAAATTGATAAACCCCTAGCCAGTCTGATCAAAAAGAAAAAGGACCCAAATAAATAATATCAATAATGAAAGAGAAGAGATCACAACCAACACAGCAGAAATACAAACCATAATAAGAGAATATTATGAGCAATTATACACCAGTAAAATGGGCAATCTGAAAGAAATGGACAAATTCTTAGAAACATAAACTACCAAAACTGAAATAGGAAGAAATAGAAAATGTGAAAAGACCCCTAACCAGTAAAGAAATCGAGTTAGTAATAAAAAATCTCCCAAAAAACAAGAGTCCAGGGCTGGATGGTTTTCCAGGGAAATTCTACCAAACATTTAAAGAAGAGCTAACACCTACTCTTTTGAAGCTGTTCCAAAAAATATAGATCTTTGAAAACTTCCAAACTCACTCTCTTAAGCCAGCTTTACCTTGATTCCAAAACCAGACAAAGACCCCACTGAAAAGGAGAACTAGAGAACAATTTCACTGATGTACATGGATGAAAAAATCCTCAACAAGATTCGAGTCAACAGGATCCAACAATACACTAACTATGACCAAGTGGCATTTACACCTGGGATGCAGGACTGGTTCAATATCCACAAAACAATCAACATGATAAATCACATCAATAAAAGAAAGGACAAGAACTGCATTATCCTCTCAATAGATGCAGAGAAAATATTTGACAAGATACAGCATCCTTTCTTGATAAAAATTCTCAAGAAAATATAAATAGAAGGATCATACCTCAAGATCATAAAAGCCTTATTTGAAAGATCCACCACTAATATCATCCTCAAAGGGGAAAAACTGAGAGCTTTCCCCCAAAGGTCAAGAACACAACTGGGATATCCACTCTCACCATTGTAAATCCAACATAGTATTGGAAGCCCTAGCCTCAGCAATCAGACAACACAAAGGAATAAAAGGCATCCAAATTGGCAAGGAGGAAGTCAAATTTTTACTCTTCGCAGGTGATATGATAAGTTATGTGGAAAACCCAAAGATTCTACCAAAAATCTGCTAGAACTGATACATGAATTTATCAAAGCCACAGGATATAAAATCAATGCACGGAAATTGATTGCATTCCTATACACCAATAATAAAGCAACAGAAAGAGAAATCAAGAAATCAATCCCACTTACAATTGCACTGAAAACTATAGAAAGCTTATGAAAGAAATTGAAGAAGACACACAAAAAATATTGTTAAAATGTCGATACTTCCCAAAGCAATCTACATATTCAATGTAATCCCTATCAAAATAACACCAGCATTCTTCACAGAGCTAGAACAAACAATCCTAAATTTGTATGGAAACAGAAAAGACCTGAATAGCTAAAGCAATCTTGAAAAAGAAAACCAAAGCTGGAGGCATCATAATCCTGGACTTCAAGATGCATTACAAAGCTGTAATCATCAAGACAGTATGGTACTGTCACAAAAACAGGCACTCCGATCAATGGAAAAGAACAGAGAACCGAGGAATGGACCCACAAATGTATGGCCAACTAATCTTTGACAAAGCAGGAAAGAGTATCCAATGGAATAAAGGCAGTCTCTTCAGCAAAATGCTGCTAGGAAAACTGGACAGCGACCTGCAGAAAAATGAACCTGGACCACTTTCTTACACCATACACAAAACTAAACTCGAAATGGATGAAAGACTTATGTAAGACAGGAAGCCATCAAAATCCTAAAGGAGGAAGCAAGCAAAAATCTCTTTGACCTCAGCCACAGCAACTTCTTACTCAACACGTCTCCGGAGGCAAGGGAAACAAAAGCAAAAATGAACTATTGAGACCTCATCAAAATATAAGCTTCTGCACAGTGAAGGAAACAATCAGCAAAACTAAAAGGCAACTGACAGAATGGGAGAAGAAATTTGCAAATAAGATATCAGATAAAGGGTTAGTATCCGAAACCTATAAAGAACTTATCAAATTCAACACCCAAAAAACAAATAATCCACTGATGAAATGGGCAAAAGATGTGAATAGACACTTCTCCAAAGAAGACATCCAGATGGCTAACAGACACAGGAAAAAATGTTCAACATCACTCATCATCGGAGAAATACAAATCAAAACCACAATAAGATACCACCTCACACTGAATGGCTAACATTAACAACTTAGGCAGCAATAGATGTTGGCGAGGATGTGGAGAAAGAGGATCTCTTTTGCACTGCTGGTGGGAATGCAGACTGGTGCAGCCACTTTGGAAAACAGTATGGAGGTTCCTAAAAAATTAAAAATACAACTACGCTATGCCCAAGCAATTGCACTACTAGGTATTTATCCAAGGGATAGAGGTGTGCTGTTTCAAAGGGGTACATGCACCCCAGTGTTTATAGCAGTGCTATTGACAATAGCCAAAGTATGGAAAGAACCCATATGTCCATGGACAGATGAATGGAAAAAGAAGATGTGATGTGTATCTCACACACACACACACACACACACACACACACACACACACACACACAAAGGCAATATTACTCGGCAATCAAAAAAAATGAAACTTGCCATTTGCCACTACGTGGATGGAACTGGAGGGTATAATCCTAAGTGAAATTAGACAGAGAAAGACAAATATCATATGACTTCACTCCTATAAGGAATTTAAGATACAAAAGAGATGAACATAAGGGAAGGGAAGCAAAAATAATATAAAAAACAAGGAGGGGGACAAAACATAAGAGACTCTTAAATACAGAGAATAAACAGAGATTGTTGGAGGGATTGTGGGAGGGGTGATGGGTGATGAGCCAAATGGGTCAGGGGCATTATGGAATCTACTCCTGAAATTATTGTTAGCGCTATATGCTAACTAATTTGGATGTAAATTAAAATAAATAAATAAAGTTTAAAAAATACAAAAAGGAAAAAAAGAATGAAACCTTGCCATGTGTGACATGACTGGATCTAGAGAGTATAGTGCTAATTGAAATAAGTCAGAGAAAGACATACACCATATAATTTCACTTATATGTGGAATTTAAGAAACAAAACAAATGAACAAAAGTAAAAAGAGACAAACCAAAAAAAAAAAAAAAAGACTGAACTATAGAGAACAAACTGGTCGTTACCAGAGAGGAGGTGGGTGGGGGCGATGGATGAAATAGGTGAAGGGGATTAAGAGTACGCTTCCTGCCATGAGCACTAAATACAGTATAGAATTTCTGAATCACTGTAATATACACATGAAACTTATGTAACACTGTATGTTAACTATACTGGAATTAAAATGTATAAATACATACGTGCATACATACATATATGTCATACATATACCAGACAGGGAAAGAAAATGATCATCATATAAATTTACCAGGAGTAAAAAGAAAATGATATGTGCTCTTGAAAAACCTGAAGTCTAGGAAAAATACAGAGAAATCGGGGACTGAAGGGCAACGAGTAATTTTTTCTAACTGAGACATGGCACTAGCACTTGGTTGAAAGTTACTTTAAGTACAGTGACTTATTGCAAAACCCACTTTAACTTTACATACAGGTAGTTGTTTCTCATTTGCAAGGTAAGTATGTTCATTCTTTTGATACTTATCGAATAAGTACTCTATTTACTATAGTGACGGGAAATGTTACCCAAGAAAAAAATCATTGGAAAGGAAAAGGTTAGGAACAAAGTGTACTACCTTTTGTGGGAAGGAAGCAGGGCATATATTGAAATGTGTACAGAGTATCCTAGGGAGGATTCATGAAAAACTAGTTGTCCTGGGTGGCAGTCTAGGTTATTAGGGATAAAAGTTGCAGTGAGACTTTGACTATACACAGTTTGTATTCTGGTCTAATGTTTTACCATAAGCACATCTTACTTTTTCAAACATGCAAACATAAAGAAAAATGGCATGTACTTCCTGCCTATGACGTGGTGGGGATTACACCAATAACAGACTATGTAGGGCAACCTCACATACAACTATAGAATTATATCCGTCATCCAAAATCCAGAAGCCTACAAACCTCAGGTATACAGACATAGTCCCCCATCTCCAAGTGAACAAGACAGAAAAGGCCTACATTTGATTGTAAGTTCATCATAACCATCCACTAGGTCACTAGGTCTTTACCCAGTGTTTTGTCGGCCCTGACAATGTTGAAGTGATAATCACTGAACACTTATAGATATCATCTATCTCATGCTCACAAAGATCCGGCCAGCTAGGTATTCTTTCCTGCCTTTTAAAAATAACTTTTAATGTTTATTTATTTTTGAGAGAGAAGGAGAGAGAGCAGGAGCATGAGGCAGAGAGAGGGAGACAGAAGATCCAAAGCAGTGACTCCGCACTGACAGAGAGCCTGATGTGAGATTCAAAGTCACAAACCACAAGATCATGACCTGAGCCAAAGTCGGATACTTAACTAACTAAGCCACCCAGGCACCCCTCTTTCTGCCTTTTAAACTGAGGCTTGGTGAGGTAAAGACACTTGCCCAAGGTGTCACAGATCCCGCACCAGAGTGAGAAGGAATCCCTCAGGATATGTGGCCCCTAACTACCACGCTCTCCTGCTGCTCCAGGAGTTGAAGGTGCAAGAATTAGAAACAGCACAGTAACAAAACCAAGGATGGCAGCTGACAGCCAACAGGCTGGAGAGGATAAAGAAAGCAACTTCAGAGTTGTATCATCCATCTTTCAGAACTCATGAAGTTCTAGAGTTAATGCTCTTCATTAAAAGCAGTGAAGTATGTTACACTGCATTAGTTTCCTATTGCTACTGTAATGAATTACCATAAATTTGGTGGCTAAAATTAACACAAATTAGCCTTGTGTTTCTAGAAGTCACCCTAAATGAGCCTCACTGCCTGGCACCTGGGTGGCTCAGTCCGTTATGTATCCGACTTCGGCTAGGTTATGATCTTCCTGATTGGTGAGTTCAAGCCCCCATCAAGCTCTGTGCTGACAGCTCAAAGCCTGGACCCTGCTTCGGATTCTGTGTCTCCCTCTCTTTCTGCCTCTCCCCCCACTCATGCCCTCTCTCTCTCTCTTCCCCTCAAGAATAAACATTAAAAATAATAATAAAATAAAATAAAATGAGTCTCACTGGGCTAAACTCTATGTGTGACCAGGGCTATGCTCCTTCTGGAGGCTTTAGGGGAGAATCTGTTCTCTTTGTAGGCTTGCAGCCCCATTCCATCTCGAACCAGCAATGGTTATCGAAGTCTTTCTCCTGTTGCATCACTGACACCACGTCTCCTGCCTCATGATTCCTCTTCTGATTGCTTTGGGCCCACTTGGATAATACAGGATAATTTGTTTATCTTAAAGTCAGCTGATGAGCAACCTTAATTCTATCAGCAGCCTTATTTCTCGCTGGCCACATGAATAATATACCTACAGGTTTCAGGGATTAGAACATGAACAGCTTTGAAAACCCATTATTCTACCTACTAGATAGACTTTTTAGGAAAAGATTTCATCAATAATATTAAAATGTAGTGATTTTTGGCATTTTAATTATCTGGAAAATTTATATATATTGTATCTTGATATTCCTGGGGGGAAAGGGCATTCCTCTTATTGAAAGTTAGTTAATTAGTTAGTTAATTTTTTTGAGATACAGAGAGATACAGAGTATGAGTGGGGGAAGGGCAGAGAAAGGGAGAGAGACATAATGTGAAGGGGGCTCCAAGCCTCAAGCTGTCAGCACAGAGCCCAACATGGGACTCTACCTCACGAACTGTGAGATGATGACCTGAGTCAAAGTTGGACACTTAACCAACTGAGCCATCCAGTTGCCTCAAAAGTTAGTTTACTTGTAAACTATTTCTGTAAAAAGAAAAATTATATTGTGTACATAAGTATTTACACATTTAGGAGCCTAGATAGATAATAGATTATATAAATCATCATAAATAAAAACATACAACTGTATTATAAATTTTTAACTTCACATTTTCCTGTTTCTTCAGGCTGTAAGTGGCCTACCAGAAGATCAGGGGCACCAGTGTGATAGGCTGGTCCCTGACACAAGTTCTTCTTGCCATCTCCTGACTGTGACCTAGTAACATTCAAATATGACAATTATATCCCCTCTTGCCTTTTACCTATGTACTTCCCTGACACTCTCCAACCCTCACACTGTAATAAAGGTGCTTTTTCTGGGTGCTCCCTTTCTAACAGCACCCCACCTCCCTGGTTGAGCCCCCTCTCTTGGTCTCTCACCAGGTGGCCTACTGTGTGTTGTATATGCTTCGCTCTTCTAGGATCTGTCAGTATGGTGAATCTTCTAATGTCATGTGCTTCTCCAAGTGTAATTTCCATGAATGTGTTAAAGTGATCCTTAAAGACCTCACAGGGGGTCTTAATCCCCCATTTACACAGTACAGTAAGTACTTTATAACATGCTTATAATGTATATAATAATCAGTATGAGAATTCACCTTACAAAATAACTGTAATAAATCTTATAACTTTTTTATGTTATTTTACCTCTTTGTGTATATCAGGCATAGTCATGTGGTTGAGGTCATGCCAAGCTCATCCAGAATGAATGCCCAATGGGCACGCAGCTGTCACTTATATATATCTCTCTGACCCCATATCATCAGTCTAAGACTTATCTTCTAACATTCTCAAACCCTTACGAGACCAACAAATCTAACAGTTTTCACATATGCAATAAAGGAGATCAAATCTTTTAAGTGCCCAACTGGTCTGTAGTTCCATATATAGTTAACTGGCCATCTGCCCTTATGGCCATCTGGCAAAGCCAAATGGCGCCAAAGAGAAAAGAATTTGACTAGTAGGAAAATTATAGAATCTTTAAAGAATCTAGACTGTACTAGGGATAATAATTGAAATTATTTTTAAAGATATAATAAAGTATATTAAAATTATCCAAATTTGTATCTTTCTAACTAAAAACATTATTGGCTAAAGAGATGGCAGATGATTGATTCCAAAATGGTGGAAAGAAAAGATCTAATTTGATAATTTAGTGTATGTATGTATGTACACATGTTCCAGTTGCACCAAGTCTGCCCAAACACTGAGTTATGCAGCAAATCACAATTTGTCAGGTGTGGCACTGGGTAGCTTACTGTTATTAGTTTTGATTCAATGCTTGTAGCCTTAGGAAGATAGGCATAACATTATATGCACATTTGAAAAGCAATTTCACAAGCTTAAAATGCCAACAGTTTCCTATAAATGTTGCTATAATTATTTTAAATCATCTAATAATATTCCAGGAGAAGAAGTAACTTAACTGTGTTATGCCCATGTCCATTTAACAGAAAACAACAGCTAGGCCCTAAGCTGGGAGATTTGTTTTGTTTTGTTTTTTAATCAAGATGTCTCTCATAGTTAAATTATTAACATGGTTTCCAAGAAGTCATCTTTAAGCAGGCATAAAAATGATTAAACTAATTTAAAAAACACTGACTAATGTAGAAGATTAATAGGCTAGGGAGATATAAAAAACAATTATTTGTGGCTAAAAATCTTCAACTTGATCCACATCTACCAGCATAAGAAAATCATAAGAGATCATTTTACATTCAAATCAGTTACCATTTCATTGTTACCCTGTATACTGCTTCCTTCAGAAATTCCATTTTGCAAGTGAAAATAATGAGAAAATATGATCTATGCAAATATGAAGAAAAGTCTCAAATAATGATCTGCTGAAGGCTTTTTTCATTAAAATATCAGAACATCTGAATAAGCAAACATTTTCCACTCCAAAGAATCAAGTTTTTGTTGTTGTTGTTGGTGGTGGTGGTGGTGGTTTGTATTTTGTTCTTTATGAAGCATTCTTATCACGTGGGTTTAAAGTGACGATGGGTCATATTTGGATAGCTTTTACATTTTGTGCATCAGGGTCTCATCTACAGCCATTCTCAGCACTTTCCATAACCAGTCATATCCATAGATACTGGCTGTGATGCCAGCCAGTGAGTTTCTAGGGGTCAGAAAGCCAAGGAACAAACCTCTTCAGCTCTCATCCTAAGCTCACCTGGCAAGGCACATTAGGTAAACAAAGTGAACTTCCTGTTTTGTAGTTAAGAAACAATTGAATACTATTCCCTTTAAAAAATTCTTCAAGTTTTTACCATATATTTGAGATTTTTCATAATAAGAATGTTGGATTAAAAAGGACCAAATATAAGCATATTCATATAATTAGCCTAAATAGCATTCCCTAATACTATATCTTTGAATTTCTTTTAAGTTTATTTATTTAGATAAGAAAGAAAGAGAGAGCACATGAACACAAGCAGGGGAGGGGCAGAGAGAGAGGGAGAGAGAGAAAGAGAGAATCTCAAGCAGGCTTCACACTGTCAGTGCAGAGCCTGACACAGGACTCAAACTTGCAAAATGTGAGATCATAACCTGAACCAAGACCCAGAGTTGAAAGCTTAACTAAGCCACCTGGTATCCTATATATCTTTGCATTTCTGAAAGTAGACTCTGAAATCTCCTAGTTCAAGTACCTTGATCTCTAAGTTCTGGCTACTTCTACTTTATTAAGCAATGCCTCAGATCCCACTTGGTGGCATCTATACATGCTGCCACCCAAAACCTAAGTAAAACAAAGTTGTGAAATTTCAACTTCACGTAGGGTTTCCTCATGCCATCAGGGAAACATTTCTCCAGTTGACTTCCTACATTTCTGAAAATAAGCCACCAAAAAGTTTCCTGTGCTCAAGCTGCCCCCAGTCATTAAGACAGAGGCCATCAGGCTTCTGTCAAGTGCCAGCTCCCTCTGGGAGTTCCTTCACACAATCATCTATATGTCTTTTATCCACCTGGTTCTCAGTGGGTGCTTCCTCTTCAGCTTGCCTCCTACACTCTGTGTAGTCTCTACAGTGCCATCCTCCAAGCTTTTCCCAGCTCAGTCTTTCCTTTTGAAGCAGCACCAGTTTCAAGATTCTCTCAGTCATGTCTGTTGATTATGAGGAACTTGCTCAGTGCATCCCTGTATGCAGAAATGAAATAGTCAGTCATATAAACTATTTTGAGTAGTTATAGTCTAAAGTTTCAAAATGGCTGCACACAGGGGAAAGGTTACCACAAGGTAACTGGACTATTTATTAAACATTCAACCAACATTTACTGAGAAAATACTCTAACATNAAAGAAAAGTAGCTCTCCTCACAAGCTTATGATGACTCCTAATGAATTTCATTGTAAATATTTTGTTTAGTTAAATTATAAATTTCAGTTTGTAATTTTTAATTGTTCCTATTTTTATTTTTATGCACATACTAAATTTGCATAGCTTTAAAAGTCTAATGGTACTATGAGCCTAAGAATAAAAATTAGCAATATCCCAATCTGCACTTAAAATTTCCAGTAAAAAGGAGAAACCTCTCTCAATTCTCTTAGCTAAATATTTCAATAATTTTTAACTAATAATAATTGTATGATAATTTAAGAATATACAGTTTATTTTAGTGAACAAATACTTTTATGATGTTTATTATTTGCCAGGAACTTTCTAAGTTATTTACAACATTAGCTCATTGATTTCTCATAGAAGGTAACTACAAGGAAGCTATTCCCACTTTTTAGATAGGAAATTGAGACAGAAAAAGGTTAAGTAACTTTTTCCCAAGGCTACGTAGCCAGTAAGGCATGGAGTCAAAAGTCTAATCCAAGCAAGTCTGGTTTAAACCCATGATTATAGCCTCAATTATATATATTATATATTATATATATAGCCACAACTATATGACTATATATTATATATAGTCATAATATTTCTAAGTATTAACCTTGGACTGCTATTGTTAATTTTTCAATTTTCAACAATATTGATTTCCTATGAGGAAAAATTAGGATAATTTTCCACACAAAGCACAAATGCACACTCACACACACACACACACACACTTCTTCTTACCTTCCCACAATATACTTATGATACTTTTGTGATATTACCATCCAGTTTACATGTTTGTAATAGCTGATCCATACAGTGCACTTTTATTTCTTGTATAGGTTTTGTTTTAAAGAAAGCTCTTGAATGTTGGACGCCACACCTTGAAATACTTACTCTGTTTTGTTAGTCCTCTAAAGTAGATGCTACCTCTGTGATCTTAGTAGGTTTAGATCAGCCCTATTTCCCAACCTAAACAAATTTTAGAAGATCCATTAATTATATTTGAAGAGGAGGTTAACCATCCAGAATCTCTTAGATCATAAGTGACACATAATGCTGGTAAATAATATAAATTTAACTGAAGGGCTACACACCTTGTCTTATTTATGTATTTCCTTCCTTTCATCAATAGATATTGCTAAACTTATTAAATTGAAATTATGCATACTTCCCTGACTAATGTTGAGCAGGCATCTAGGAAACTCTAGAATTTCCACAATTCTAGTCTGAAGAATGTTCCCACCCATACCCCCAATCTCACATGGAGAACCCTTGAATACTTGGGAAGAACAACTAACAAACTTACCTCCTTTCACTCCTTTCCCCCACTCCCCCAAAAAAAGGGTCAAAATTATTTTATAGCTTTTAAAGCTTGATATATATCTTATCAAGCTTTGAAAGTCACAGTGAAGCACAAAGAGAATTATGGAGGAAAAGTCAAATCTTTCATTCAGAATGTGTGGGTGATAACACATAAGAAAATATTACATTACTAAAATTAGAGGTACATTAAATAATTAAATGTATAGTATTAACAAAAGAATTTCCAAATTTGCTAACTGTACTATTTTAAATGTACTTCATTGGAATTGGGTTTAACCTATTTAGAGAAATAAATACATTTTTTAACACAAATTAATAATTATAAAACAAATCTTCAAATTTCTTGAAAAAAATCTTTTGAAAATAAAGCTCGCCTTACTTATGTTGTATATTTCCTTAAAAATTTATGTTCCAAATAATGCAAAATAATCTTTTAGCTAGACTGCCTCTTTTTTAAAAAAATATTTTTATTTATTTTTGAGAGAGAGGGAGAAAGAGACAGAGTGTGAATGGGAGAGGGGCAGACACAGAATCTATAGCAGGATCCAGGCTCTGGGCTATCAGCCCAGAGCCCAACGCCGGGCTCGAACCCATGGACCATGAGAACATGACCTGAGCCAAAGTCAGACACTTAACTGACCGAGCTACTCAGACGCCCCTAGACTGCTTCTTAATAAATACAAATCCTGAATTAGTAAAGTCTAAATTCATAACACCAAATTAAAACCATTACATGGTGTTAAAATATTTTAACAAGCTTACATATCATCTACTCAGTGTGTCTCCTTTCTCAAAATCACCTTTCAATTTGCAACTTGAAAGGCAAAATATAAAGTAAATCTTAAATATCTATTGATAAGAAGAAATTCAAAAATATATTTCCAATTTTGTCAGAAATTATCAGAATTACACATTCCATTATTCTATTTCTAGATAATTTTTTTCTAGACTATATGATTGTAAGTACCTCGCACACTATTGAAAAGGCCAGTAGAATTTAATCTTGTACTCAAAACCCAATCTTCCTGTGGTGCAAGCTTTGAAAATATTAACACTCCTCTCCCCCCTTCCTCCCCCAGTATCAGCTCAACGCAGCAAGAGAAAATAAACCACATGGCATAATTCATTCTGTCAGGAAGAAATCCATCAAGTCATTGTAGACAGCAGAGACTCAGCAATAGGACATGAGTAATAGATCAGGCTCAGGTACCTACAAATAAGTTTCAAATCAATGTGTACATAGCAAATGGCATTTTTGAAAAAAGGCAGTGGGTTTCTGACAAATAAGCAATCTACACATATATTCTGTATCTTTCATATAGACTATAACTTTTAGATATAAAGGGAGTAAATTGAACAAATTTATCAAAAATGGAAAAAAATCAGAAGACTTAATTCAATAATTTTTCATCAACAAACAAATAATTTCAAAATTTAGTCATCAGCTCTGGTTTCCCTAGAATGATCTAATCCTGATCCCTAAAATTAAGTATACTAATAGGTTGTTTTATACACTTTACCAGCATACAAGGCCAGTGCCAGTTCTATATCCAACCTGAGAGGAGAAGGCACTATATCTTGTGAGGCTGGTACACTTGATGGAGATAAAATTCCAAGTTCAGATTCAGTGACCCAGCAATAGCTGCAAGACTTCTGGTCATTTTGTTGCTCTAGTCCCACCCCACTGTTAGGTTCAGTTTTCTTTTTTAGATAACATACCTGGGATCTGGGACATGTATCTGAGTGAAGTTGCTCTGCCCTACATACAGCGGATTCTGGGATGTTGACAAGCCCTCTGATCCTATGCTGCAAGTTCCAGCGTGGCAATAAATGGAAGAGGCAATAGTTCAAATGTCTGTTCTATGAATTTCATACAATTACTCTGTGGACCTTTATATATATATAAAAGAGGAATTGTACATAACTTACCAAAGAATCATGTAAAATGTAAGAGTAGATAAAAAATTAACTTAAAAGATATGAATGAGGTTTCTACTCCAGCTATAATGGAATAACACAATCCAAATTCACTTTCCTAATGCAAACGGCTAGAAAATGGGACAAAAATGCTTGAAACAACTGTTATTGGACAATAAGCAGCACAGACTACAAGAAAGCCACTTTACATATAATGACGTAAATAGAGTAAATATATAGAGAAAGATATACAATGCAAAAACTGAAGAAACGGTTTTAATATCAGATGTAGTAGACTTAAGAACAATGATTTTTATTTTCTTAGAGTAGCAATGATGAAAACTATATTTAATAGAATCTTTGGCATCTACCCAGCTAGTATAGTCATAGTAGAAAAAAAGACAGGAAGCTCAGAAGAAGAGAACCAAAAGCACTAAAATAAGAGAGAAAATAGGGATGAGGAGAACATAGACTTATAGACAGGAATTATAAATATTAAGAGCAATGAGTACCAACTTCACCAACATCCCCTTTTTCCAGAAAAATAATTACAGAGATGAAATTATTCAAGAAGTCCTTATAGAAAATGTCTTTATGTAGATTCCCAGAATCTAAGAAACTTATAAAGAGCCTCTAGCCTGCCAATAATATGAATCCATAATATGTCTCCCTAGAAATTATAGGACACATAGAAACTTTTTGTTTTAAAACATAAGAAAATCAAATTTAATAGGTGTATATAAGAGGAATCCACACAGCCTTGGAAATTCCAAAGGCATTCAGGCAAAATGAGATATATTTGTCATTCTGAACTAAGAAGGGGGTAAGCGTCTGGGATTACAGAGGAATGGAATGTACTTCACAGGGTGATAAGAAAAGCAGACATTTGTCAATTAGATATTTGACTTACTATACAAATGAGTTATTCAGATAAAATTTATCTCTGTTAATAACCCTTATTTTGGGAAAGACCCCAATTTAGTTTCTTCTGTGTAGATAAGGGAGGGACAAAACTTTCTCTTGAGCCTATAGGGTCTCCAGTGCTTTCTGCTCAAAATAATCCACATGTCAAAATCCATATTTGGGGGTGGGTGGACTGTCCTGAGCCCTTTCAGTTCCCCCGTTAATACTTCCTTGGGAGGAGGACACAAAGAATCTCTCTCTCTCTCTCTCTCTCTCTTAAAATGTAAATCCAAGTTGGTTAATATATAGTATAATAATGACTTTAGGAATAGAATTTAGTGATTCATCACTTACATACGACACCCAATGGCTCATCCCAAGTGTCCTCCTTAATGCTCTTGCTCATTTAGCCTGTCCCTCCACCCACAACCCCTCCAGCAACCCTCAGTTTGTTCTCTGTTTTTAAGAGTCTCTTATGGTTTATCTCCCTCTCTGTTTTTATATTATTTTTGCTTCCCTTCCCTTATGTTCATGTTTTGTATCTTAAATTCTACATATAAGCGAAGTCATATGATATTTGTCTTTCTCTGACTGACTTATTTTGCTTTGCATAATACACTCTTGTTCCATTCACATTGTTGCAATTTGCAAGATTTCATTGTTTTTGATCACCAAGTAAAATTCCATTATATATATATATATATTTAAAATGGAATTTTACTTGGTGATCAATTATAATCTTACTTGGTGATCATATATATATATATATATCACATATGTCATATATCATATATATCACATATATCATATATATATACATATATGATATATATATATATCACATCTTCTTTATCCATTCATCAGTCAATGGGCATTTGGGCTCATTCCATACTTTGGCTATTATCTATACTGCTGCTATAAACATTGGGGTACATATGCCCCTATGAAACAGCACTCCTGTATCGTTTGGATAAATACCTAGTAGTGCAATCCTAAGTCATAAGGTAGTTCTATTTTTAATTTTTTTGAGGAACCTTTATATTGTTTTCCAGAGTGCCTGCACCAGTTTGCATTCCCACCAGCAGTGCAAAAGTATACTTCTTTCTCTGCATCCTCGCCAAAATCTGTTGTTGCCTGTTTGATCATTCATTACAACTCATTCAAATACTAGGCAAACTCTAAGGTTCCATGTACTGGAAAGCAAATGTAGTCCTTTACAATGAGAGACATGATAGCTATTGCCACTGCTTTTATTAACTTAGGCCCATCAGTGCATTGTCTTTCCGATAAAGACGACTATTTGTGGGGGGCCTGTGTGGCTCAGTCGGTTAAGCATCCGACTTCAGCCCAGGTCATGACCTCATGGTTCATGGGTTCAAGCCCTGCGTCAGGCTCTGTGCTGACTGCCAGCTCAGAGCCTGAAACCTGTTTCAGATTCTGTATCTCCCTCTCTCTGTGACCTGCCCCTGCTCACGCTGTCTCTCTCCCTCTCTCTTTCTCTTTCTTCCTCTCTTTCTCTCTCAGAAATAAATAAAACATTAAAATTTTTTTCTGAAAAAAAAAAAGAAGAAGACTATTTGGGAAATAGCATCGAGCTTGGAAAGCAGCTAAGTGAACTTGCAATCTCAGAGATACAGGAAGAAGACTACAGAGATAAACTTCCCTTAAGAGGACCAAGCTCTCTTCTCTAAGAAACCACTTTCCTAAATGTGTAAACAGAATGCCCTTATTTTTATCTAAACTCTGCCTATATGACAATTTCCGTTTAACTTCTGGTAACATTAAAGCTCACATAAATTTACTCCTAATTGCCTAAAGGCTTGAGACAATGTGGTTGAGCCAAATAGAACTTTAAAATCTCAATCAAATAAAATGATTTGTTATTAGAAGATGAAATCTTCTCAACACCTTTTATTTTCTGTAGTGGTGATAGACAAAAAGTGAATCCAAAATTTTGCAATTTCAGAACTATCTGTAAGGAAAACAAAGGAAAATACTATGATTAAGGGAGAAAGTAGAAAAAAATGTAAACAACAACAACAACAACAAACAAATCTTAATTAAACCCATCGAAGTTGTTTGAGATCAGAAAGGAATCATTTAGAGGAATCTGAAATAAAATTGCAGTAGCTAATTTACACCATCAGTGAAGAATTTGCCTTCATTCTAAATAGTTGCTTTCATTTTTAATGACTCATCTTTATTTATGATTATAACTGCAGAACATCTCTTGTGAATAGAGGTAAAAAGACTTATTTAACTCCTTTTCATGTTTTTTGCTTGCTTGCTTGCTTCCTTTTTTCTTCCTTCCTTCTTTCTACAAATATTTATTGAGTGATTACCATATGCCATGCATGTCTTAAGTACTGGATCTCTGCATTTTTCCTCTTCCAGAAAGTATTCTGATCATTTTAACAAGAAACTATTATTGTATAATCTTCCCAAAAGGGCATAGATAAGGTATAATGATACAAATATGGAACACATAGTTATTTCATATGTTTAACCAGCTTTAAACACACATGCTATCTTCATAAGTCAGCAGGATTCCAATATCAAATGTAAAGAAAATGAGTCTTTGCTGTTAATGTGCATAGAGATCATTACTTTAAAAAATGTCATGTTATCGGTGAAAGGCTTGATCTTCTCGTTTCATTTTTTTTTCATTTTTCCAAAAATTCTGTGTTTAAGTATAGTGATTTTAAAAGCATATTTTGAAATCTGTTTGGCACAAGACACTGAGTTTTTATCTGAAGTTCCTCATAAATAAATGATCTATTTTTTCCCTAGCATTTGAATGAGCCAGTTCCATTTCTGATAAACTTTTCAAAGTTATCTACTTCACCATCTGTGACATGAATGGAGAAAAAAATTATATTACCTGTCCCTACACTTCCATAATTTTGTTTTGGCCTCTAATGTTTTGTGAAGCATCAGTTTAGTAATTTCCCTTGGTAGGAAAAGTAGGAGTGGTTTTTATGTTTTCTTTTAGTTGGAAAAGAAGAAATATTGTTAATTGTATTTTTCTATTTGGAAAAGGGTTCTATTTGCTTAACTTAACTGCTATAGTTCTTTGGTTATGTGAAGCCACCAAAGCACTAGATGCTTGTAAAGAGGGAATGTGTAGCAGGAAATTAATGTCTCATTTGAATTTTAACAACTATGTTAGCAGAAGGTGCACTAAATAGCAAGAGGTGTCCTAAATGAATGAAATGAGCAAGCTTCAGTGCTTTCAGATGACAAGTAAGGTGAAATGATTCACTAGTTCTTCTCTAATGTTTAGCAGGACTTTTTAAATTCTGTTTAAGAAATACTAATTTATCACCAACTTTTCGCAAAGGGTTCATTCAGTTGGGTACTGCTAGGAAAAGAGGAAAGATAAAGTCTCCTCAAGATGATTTTTCAAAAGTTTTATTTATTTGTTGTTTTTGAGAGAGACAGAGCCAGCACAGAGCAGTGGGGCAGAGAATCCCAAGGAGACTGTCAGTCCAGAGCCCAATGAAGGGCTCGAGCTCATGAAACTGAGATCATGGTCTGAACTGAAATCAAGAGTCCAATGCTTAACTGAACCACCCAGGCACCCTCTTCAAGGAACTTATAACTGACCAGGGAGAAGAAGGAATTGCAAAAGTAACTGTTACATACCACAGAATATGCTGGTCATCAAAGAATTAAGATAGTGGGAGAGGGGCACCTAGGTGGCTCAGTCTGTTAAGCATCTGACTTTGGCTCAGGTCATCATCTCACAGTTTGGGACTCTGAACCCTGCATCAGGCTCTCTGCTGTCAATGCAGAGCCCACTTCAGTTCCTCCTCCCCCCCACCTCTGTCATCCCTCCCCCATTCACACACATGGGCAAGTGCTCTCTCTCTCTGTCTTTCTCAAAAATAAATAAACATTAAAAAATATGGAAAGAATGAGGGAATTCCTGGATGAAAATGAGAAGAGGCTCAAAAATGGGACCCTGAAAGAAGAAGGTTCTGTAAGTTGATATATGGAGATGAACTTTCCTCCTAAAATTGTTAATTATAATTCAACAAATCCAACAGTGATGTGTGAGAGCAAAATAAACATTTGAATACAAGCAAAAACTTGGAAAGCTTAACACCTATGCTATCTTTCTGGAAAAAATATTCCAGACTTTTTCCCTATCTTACTGGGAAAGCATTGAGTGTTCTACCGTTAAGTATGATGTTAATTATAAGTTTCTCTTAATCAGGCTAAGAAAATTCCCATCTATTATCAGGGCATTAAGAGTTGTACTTCTCTAGATTTTTTGCATATTTTACATACATTTGAGAATTAGCTTGACAATTTTTGTTTAAAAAATCTGGCTGTAATTTTTTGTGATTCCATTGAATCTATAGTTTAATTTAGAGAAAATTGACATCTTAATAACATTTCTTGCAGTTAACAAACATGATATATCTGTTTTTATTTACATCTTTTGTAATTTCTTTCATTAAAATGTAATTTTTATCATCTAGAATTTGTTTTATTAGATTTTTAAATGATTTTATATCATTGGTATTATTTCAACAGTTATTAAATTTTTTTAATTTCCATTTTTAAATTCTGAATAGATAACAATATAATTGATTTTTATGTATTGACTTGTATCATGTGACTTGTTAACTTTACTAGTTAGGTCTAATGATTTTTGTTAGTAGAGTTCTTAGGATTTTTTACATACATCATCATATCATCTGGGAAGAAAGACAGTTTTACAATCCTTTGAATATAATCTGTATAATCTGCCTTTTATTTGCTTTTCTTAGGCTATTTTACTAGCTAGGCTCTTGAGACTAATTTAAATAGAAATGTTGTGAGCATAGATCTTTGTCTTATTCCTGATTTTAAGAGAAGTACTTATTCTTTTTTTTAAGTTTATTTATGTATTTTGAGAGAGAGAAAGCGAGCAAGAGGTCAAAGCAGAGAGAGAGAGAGAGAGAGAGAGAGAGAGAATCCCAAGCAGGCTCCATACCATCAGTACAGAGTCCACTGGGGGGGTCTCAAACCCATGAACTGTGAGATCATGATGTGAACTGAAATCAAGAGTTGGATGCTTAACTGACTTAGTCACCTAGGAGCCCTGAGAAGTACTTATTCTTTAATCATCAGGCATGAAGTTAGTTGTAGGTTTTTACTGATGCCATAGTTTACTGGGAGTTTTTATCATGAATGGGTAGTTGTTGAATAGTGTCAAATACTGCATATACACATGGTTCTTCTCCTTTATTCAAATATTAGTATAGTGAATTATCTTGCCAGATTTTCAATTTTAAAATGAATATTTAATTCTGAGGATAAACCACACTTCGTTTAATCTATTGCTTCCTTTTTATTTGCTATAATTTTGTAAATGATTTTTGCTTCTATTTTATGCAATGCATTTATTTGTATATTCCTTTTCTTGTAATGCTTTTTTTTTAACAATTTTTTTAATGTTTTATTTCTGAGACAGAGAGAGAGAGAGGAAGCGTGAGCAGGGGAGGGTCAGAGAGAGAAGGAGATACAGAATCCGAAGCAGCTCCAGGCTCTGAACTGTCAGCACAGAGCCCAACACGGGGCTTGAACCCACGAACCGTGAGATCATGACCTGAGCCGAAGTCGGATGCTTAACCGACAGAGCCACCCAGGCGCCCCTTGTAATGCTTTATCTTCTTTTGGTGTCAAGGTAATTTTGGCCTTAAAAAATGAGTTGGAAAATTCTTCTTCATCTTCTTTCTTAAATATTTTATTTGACTTTTGTATTATATCTTCCTTAAATTCTGATAGACCTAGATTTTCTTTGTGAGAAGCTTTTATAATTTTAATTTCTTTGATAGATATCAAGCTATTCAGGTATTTAATTTTGCTTACATCATTTTTGGTAACTTATGTCTTTTAATTAATTTTCCATTTCATGTAAATTATCAATTTATTGTCATAAAGTTGTTCATAATATTTTCTTATCCTTTTTGATGACTGTAGAATCTGTAGTGGTGTCCCCTCTTTTCTGCCTAACATTGAAAATTTGTCTTCCATTTCTTTTTTTTTCCTTGATTAATCTTGCTACATGTTTGTTAATAAAATTTTTTTTAATGTTTATTTATTTTTGAGAAAGTGAGAGAGACAGAGCACAAGATGGGGAAGGATAGACAAAGAAGAAATGCAGAATCTGAAGCAAGCTCCAAGCTTTCTGTCAGCACAGAGTCTGATGTGGGGCTTGATCTCACGAACCATGAGATCATTACCTGAGCCAAAGTCAGATTTACAACTGACTGAGCCACTCAGGCACCCCTTTGTTAATTTTTATTGAATATTTTAAAAATTTGTTTTCTGCCCAATAAATTTATCTTTTGTACATTTTCTCTTTCACTGATTTCCTAACTTATTTCTATCATTTCTTTCTTTATTGGTTTTAGGTTTAATTTGGTTTTCTTTTTCTCTCTTATTAAGGTATAAAGCTTAAATAATGTATTTTGGACATTTCTTATTTCCTAAAATATCACATAAAGCTATAAGTTTCCTTCTAAGTACTGCTTAAATGGCATATGCCACATTTTGATGTATTGATTTTTCAGTTTTTCTTTAATATGGGTAGAGTCTTTTAAGTGAAATCTTTTAAGATTTTAAAAAGGTGCATTTAAGATTCTGTATGTCTGAATCGCTTACATTTGGCTTAGTATTTGAATGAGATGTAATGAATGAGAAAAAGATAACTTCAAAGACTTTAGATGAAAGTCAAATTTCTTAGAATGTCCAGATGCATTGTCTAAAATCAACATCCCTTTGAAATCTTTCATATATAACTAAGTAAACAATGTGCAGCAGCAACTCTTGCTATTCTCTTTAACCAAAAAAATGAAAAAAATTCATGTGCATCAAGCGCTTATTGTGTCATTATCTATAATAGAAAAATATTGGATATAGCACAGTTGCCCATAAATAGGGGACCGACCATTTGAATAAGCTAGAGTACAAAATGAAGTACTATGCAGCCATACATTGGAGGAAGATCCCTGTTTTGATATAAAGTAGTTATCAGCATATATTATTAAGTGAAAAAAGCAAAGTATATAACAAAGTATACTACCCTTTTGCATAACAAAGGAGAAAAGTCCATACAAATATGTGTATTTGCTTATATTTACAAAAAGAAAATGTTAGCAAAATAAGTAATGGCAATTTATAGGAGGAGAAAGAGATGGAAAAGGAAACAATTGTGGCTTCTGTCAATATACTTTGATATATAGTATGACTTTGGAACAATGAAATGGTTTACATAATTTAAAAGTAAAATTAAATAAAAAGAGCAAGTAGTCCATAAAAAGATGAAAACAAACTTAAGCAACAACAATAAACCTGTGTCAAGTTAGCAGAATAACCATGTAAACGAAGACTTATAGCTTAATGACTTTAGAAGAAATTATCTTGCTGCATATTCTTAGTGGAATACATACAAAAGACAAAATTTCCTTTTTTACATCTTTTTGGTTTGCCTTACAAATTCCATAACAAAATTTTTAGAGACTTTTTAAAATTATAGCTGCATCACATTTTCTGGCCAAAAATCATCATGTTCTATAAAAGTAAAAATAAATGTGATTGTGCAAATAAGAAAGTAAACTGTAATTTTATTCAAAAGCAAATTTCAATGAGAAACCTTCTGTTGTTGAACACTCATTGCATATCATCTTTTCAAAAAATTTTTTTTCTTATGAAGGGGATCCCAGATATCTAGTACATTTTGAGGATAAGCAAATGCAGAGTATATCCTCAACCTTTTGGGATTCCTTCTTTCCTTGGAAAAACTTGCCATCCACAGAGTGCTACAACTTTTGAGTTCTACCATGCTTACGGAAACAAACAACCAAACAACCAAAAAAAAAAAAAATGTTTAAGAGTCAATTATAATGGAAAGACAAAAGAATTATAAATCAGTTTCTGGCATGTTGGCATGTTCAACAAAATTTTAAATGCCATATTAAATCTCTTACAGTCAAGCCTTTACAGAAAGAAGAATGAGATATGGTTTATACAAGTTTAGTTGAGAATAAAGCAGGCTTGCATATGAGCCTTTGTTGGAATCCTTCAAAATAATATTCGTTTTCAGAGTAAAAAGTAAATATGTATATTCTATTTGGCATACAAGAATATTAACTCAGAAGCTGCTTCAAACCTACCATGGCCATCAATTGAACATTACAATTTCTTAATGACTTTAGCTCAGTTTTAAGTCATATCCTAGAAAGAATGGTTTAAAAGCCAGGACGCCGCTCCAAAGGAGGAGGGCTCAATATGGCCAACAGGAAGGTTGCTCAAATTAGTCACTGGACATTCTGCCAGAACAGAAGATGTAAAACTGTAGCAGAGAGAAGATAAAACCTGCACTGAATCCAAGATACAAGGATAGGATGTGATGGAATAAGAGGCAATAATCTAAGTGGCTGAGACAATGTGGAAAAACAAGCCAAGGAAAAAAGTCAGGATTGACTTATAGGAGTTGGCTCCTAGTGAAGGTTGACATCATTTATGAGTGCCTATAAGCACTTAAGTCAAGTGAAACATCATGGGAGATGTTTCTTTTCCAGATTTTTTTTTAGGAGTTATCACTCAAATAAATACATTGTAGGAAAAGAAAGAAAACAATTATACACCCACACCCTGAACTCTCCCACTTCCATACTCCTTCATCAAAGGAAGAAATACTAATCTAGCAGGACAGGTTCCAAGATTCCAACTAAGCCAGCTTTGCCAATAGGCAGATTAAATGTTTTCTTTACAGTTGAGAACTCAGAAAGTTTACCTCCCACACACCCATTCTTGAGGTTATACTTTTAACAGAACAAGAGAGATAATCAAGCAATCCAGAAAATAGTGGATTCAACTGAGAAAGCAGAAAAGGAAATCAAGGATAATCTTAGGGAAGAGCAAACCATATAAATTGTAACTAAAAGGCCCTGAGAAAGAGAGATTTTCCAGAAAACCTCTGAAAATGGAGACTCTATGAGAGTATAAACTGCTAAAATGTATAGTCTATATACACTTGAGGATATGGCAAAGACTCATTTAAAAAAAATTTTTAATATAATTTATTGTCAAATTGGCTAACATACAGGGTTTAAAGTGTGCTCTTGGGTTTTGGGGTAGATTCCCATGGCTCATTGCTACATACAACACCCAGTGCTCATCCCAACAAATGCTCTCCTCAATGCCTATCACCCATTTTCCCATCTCCCCGCCCCCACACACACCCTCCATCTATGCTCAGTTTGCTCTCTGTATTTAAAAGTCTCTTATGGTTTGCCTCCTTCCCTCTTTGTAACTATTTTTCCCCCCTTCCCTTCCCCAATGTCTTCTGTTAAGTTTCTCAAGATCCACATATAAGTGAAAACATATGATATCTGTCCTTCTCTGACTGACTTATTTCACTCAGCATAATACCTTCCAGTTACATCCACATGGCTGCAAGTGGCATGATTTCATTCTTTCATTGCCAGGTAGAATTGCACTGTATATATAAATCACATCTTCTTTATTTATTCATCAGTTGATGGGCATTTAGGCTCTTTCCACAATTTGGCTTTTGTTGAAAACGCTGCTATAAACATTGGGGTACATGTGCCCCTATGGATCAGCATTCCTGTATCCCTTGGGTAAATTCCTAGCAGTGCTATTGCTGGGTCGTAGGGTAGTTTTATTTTTAATTTTTTGAGGAACCTCCACACTGTTTTTGCAGAGTGGCTGTACCAGTTTACATTCCCACCAACAGTGCAAGAGGGTTCCTGTTTCTCCACATCCTTCCCAGCATCTAAAGTTTCCTGAGTTGTTTATTTTCACTCTGACTGGTGTGAGGTGGTACCTCAGTATGGTTTTGATTTGTATTTCCCTGATGATGAGGGACGCTGAACATCGTTTCATGTTTATTGGCCATCTGGATGTCTTCTTTGGAAAAGTGTCTATTCATGTCTTCTGCCCATTTCTTCACTGGATTATTTGGTTTTTTGGCAAATTGTTGAGTTTGGCAAGTTGTTTATAGATTTTGGATACTAACCCTTTATCCTATATGTCATTTGCAGATATCTTTTCCCATTCTGTTGGTTGCCTTTTGGTTTTGTCAATTGTTTCCTCTGCAGTGCATAAGGTTTGTTTGTTTGTTTGTTTTATTGTGATGAGGTCCCAATAGTTCATTTTTGCTTTTAATTCTCCTGCCTTTGGAGATGTGTTGAGCAAGAAATTGCTGCAGCTGAGGTCAAGAAGGTTTTTTCCAGCTTTCTCTTCTAGGGTTTTGATGGTTTCCTGTCTCACATTTAGGTCTTTCATCCATTTTGAGTTTATTTTTGGGTATGGTGTAAGAAAGTGATCTAGTTTCATTCTTCTGCACATTGCTGTCCAATTCTCACAACCCTATTTGCTAAAGAGACTGTCTTTTTTTCCATTGGATACTCTTTCTTGCTTTGTCAAAGATAAGTTGTCCATAATTTTGTGGGTCAATAATAAAAAAGAAAGATAAATAGATTTCAGAGGAAAAATTTTTAAAAAGTGTATACAAAATATGATATGACAGTACACAATTGTTTGAAATGTAAGAAAAAATAATCCATTTGACTTTGTTGCTGGAAATAACATCTTTGAGTAATGCGGGAATCATCATTTTGGATTAATAATAAATGAAATATTCCTTAGTGATATTTACATTATTAAAAATGTAAACACTGCCTATTAGATTTTTAGTTTTATTCACTCATTGGCTCTATTCTAGGCACCACTCTAGGAACTGATTATAATTTATTTAAACAAACCTTTAGAGAAAGAATAGAAGACTTACTTCGATTACAGAACAGAATTAAATGTAACAGGGTCATAGTAGTTCTGACTCAGAGACAATGAAATGTAGATAACAGGAAGGGAAGGTAAAGGAAAAGTCAGAAGGCCAAATAGTGTCACACTATATAAATAGTCTACAGTGATTAAGTTAGAGAAACAAGAAATGGGAGTAAAAATATATTGCTTAAATCCCAATAAATAATAAAATTTGGAGTAGGAGAAAGAAGGGAATGTGGAATTTGGTGAGTTCAACTGTAATCATGCATAGTAGGGATTCTATTGCTACTATCTTGATGGAACTGATTATCAAGCAAAAGAAACAGGAGCATGTTATGTAGAGATACAATTAGAGCTTTTCTAAATTCCTCTGAAAGGACTGCTAACATTTTTGTTAATTTTTTGCTTAAATTTATGCAATTATCTAAGGCTAACTGACATTATTTTCAATATTAATTGTGTATCCATGAGAAAGGTATATATTTATAATGATTCAGATATATTTATGTTCTTTCATAGCGTTTTTAAATCTTCTCTATAGATATCTTGTGCATTTATTCTTTCAACCATCAACAAATATTTATTGAGCATCCCCAATGTTCCATGCTTTGTGCAAAGCACTGAGGATACAAGAGTAAAAATGACATATCGTTGGTAAAGAAGCTTGCATTTTGGTAGTGAGATCCTTTAATAAGTTCCTAATAGTTTATTGTTTTTGTAGTGATTTTAAATTGCTATATTTTCTATTGGATTTATTAGTTTGTTATTGGTATTATGGAGGAAAGCTATTGATCATTGTATGCTGATATTCATTTGGTACACTTTATTTTTTTAGTTTATTTTGAGAAAGAGAGTGCACATGCGTGTGCACACCTGAGCAGGGGAAGGGCACTGAAAGAGAGACAGAGAATCCCAAGCATGCTGTATGCTGTTTGTGCTGACGCTTAACCAACTGAGCCATCCATGCTTCCCCATTTGGCATACTTTTTTTTTTTAATTTTTCTGAGAGAGAGACAGTGTGAGCAGGGGAGGGTCAGAGGGAGAGGAAGACACAGAATCTGAAACAGGTTCCAGTCTCTGAGCTAGCTGTCAGCACAGAGCCCAACGCGGGGCTCGAACCCACAAACCGTGAGATCATAACCTGAGCTGAAGTCAGACGCTTAACTGACTGAGCCACCCAGGTGCCCCTGGCAGACTTTCTGAACTCTCCTATGTCAGTACCTGGTCTACTAATTCTCTTTGGTTTTTATGTCTTTATCAGTATTGATCATTAAACAATGACAGTTTTCTTTCTCCCTTTTCAATCTTTATACATTTTTTTCTTGGATTATATCATCTAGCTTATCTTTTCAATATTTACATCATGTTATCTTCCTACTTAAATGTCTTTCTATTGCCCCCACATAAAAAAAAAAATTGACCCTACCTCCCTTTCCAGCTTTAATTCATACCATATACCTCTCACTTTCTCCACTCCAGACTCATTTACCTGTCCCTTAGACATGTTCTGACTCCATCCAATAGAGTATTGTCCAGTGCTCCCCTCTGGCTAGAAAACTTTTCCTTCATTTGATCCAGTTAACATCTCACATATCAATCTTACAGATTTCAGATCAAGGATCTCCCTTTGTCAAAGACTTTCTCCCTGATCAGACTAAATCTCTTTCTAATAGGCTTTAATAGGATTTCATTTTACATATGTTTGTAAGATTGTTTTATTACTACCTATACCCTTCTACTAGGTTGTACGCAGTCCAGGGACTATCTGAGGGAGAAACAACTTTTTTTTTTTTGCCCTCACTGCTTTATCTCAAGCCCTTGAATTATTCCTGGCACGTAGAAAATATTCAACAAGTATGAACTTCTTGAATGAATTAACTGAAGTTTGGAATTTTGTTTCTTAAGATGGTTTGGATCAGTTTCCATGGGTATTATCTAGAAAAATTTAAATATTTCAAGGCCACACTTTTATTATTATAAATAGAAAGCATTTTACTAAATCCCATGTAAAAAGATATTTTAAACTTAGAAAATATCCTTTACTAAATAGAAAAATATTAATAAGAAATTTGCCAGGTAGTTTTCTTTTTTTCAAAATAATGTTTCATTGTGAGACTATTTGAGAAGAACTGGGAGAGAACTTTCTAATCTGTCAGCCCTTTTATGGATATGGTATCTTAGTGTTCACATATTTTTTCATTTCATTTTCAAAACAACTCCACAAGACTTGTATTTATTATTTCTACTTTAAGATGTGTAAGAAAAGAGGCACTGGGAGGTCTTTGATTGGCTTCCAATGCAACATTGCCTGAGGGCTTTTTGGGAGGAGCTAGTTACTGTGCTAAGAGCTGAATCAAACCTACTATCTTCCCCCATGGCTTCCCACCTGATGATAGGATCTCCTGACTAGCTGCCTGGCCAGGGCAGGATAACATGCAATTTACAGTGATTGCTAATCCAGATGATATCTGCTCACTTTTTTATTTTGTTTATTGCATGAAATTTAGTTGTGTTTTATTGAAATGAGAGTCATGGCCTATAATTTGCCCTCAGATTCTGCTCTACCCAAAAGAGGGCCAGGATCCAGTCCTAAATTTCTTCTGTTCTTTATGATATAGTCTCTCTACATAAGATAACTAGAAAGAAATAAAATAAATTAATTTAATCCTGATTAAAATAGATTTTTCTAGGGTAGGAGAAGGAACCAGGAACTCCAGGAGATAAGAGGAAGGGAGGAGTCAGAATCTAGTCATTAGGGTGTGGTGGTTTTAGGCCTACTACCATTTCTCACTCTTTCTCCTCTTTTCACATCCCCAGGGTACAGCCCTCTCATTTTTCCTTAGTGGTTTCCCCAGCAATTTGATTCTAAGAACACTCTACCCCAAACCTCAACAAAAGATAAAAGCTTATATTAGATCAAATGACTAATATACATAAGAAAAGATGTTCAACCTCCTGAATAATTTGATACCTTTTATTTTTCCCTCTAAGCAGTTTTAATGAGTGAGGAATAAAATCAGGATGATTTGTAAGTGAAGACACATAAATTCAAAACATTCTAATTCAGCATATAACCCCAGTAGGTCTCAAAATGTAAATGATTCACAGTTAAGAATTTTTTTTTAAAACAAAAGTTATTAAACACTCACATATGGATATTTCAGCCTTTGAAAATAGTACAATATAACTAAACTCACACATAGAAACACATACAGACACACACAAACCCTAAATACTATATTTTATTAATAAGGAATTAGAGATGTACATCCAAAATGAAAGCAGGAAACAGTTTAATTAAAACAACAGGCTACTCTCAAGGTGGGGGATTAGGCAAGTTCCAGAGGTGTAACCAGCCCTAGGTTGTTTTGGGATTGGATGTTAGTTAAGTTTCTCTGGCATGGGAGAAGCTGTGAGGGTGATCTTTAATGGAGGCTGCTTCCAGTCATTTGGGGAAATCTTCCTACAAGTTGGGAAGGGAAGTTTTTGATGTTACAAGTTTGCACCAGGATCATTGAGGAAGCCTTTCTCCATTGGGTGGGGGGAGGGGGTATACTGCAATGCAAATACATTATAATGAGTCTAGGGGTTACCCTGGGGCAGAGGTGGAAGAGGAGAGAGCACGTGCTCTGCACCTGTGGCTCTTGGTCTACTAGTTCCAGAGTCTTAGAAGACAGAAGGTCAGGTTAGGATGTTGTGCTCCCTAGGCTTTTAATGTACAACCTACTTATCACCATCCTTGCCACCAGCTAATGTCTCTCTTCCCAGACCCCCTCCCTACTCTCCCCCAACCCCCACCACCCCCAAGGGCTTGGAACTCTGCCTTGGGGCATTCTTTCTACTGCTCAAGGCTGGCTTCTATCTAACACTACCATACTCTACAAGGACATAGCTGCTCAGTGCTCTAGAGGCTCTTGACCCAGGTGCAGGCCTTTCACAACCTAGAAAGGGGTTGGCAGCCCTACCTTCCAGGAGGTAGCATCTTCTTCTCAAAACTTGAGCCATACCTGCATTGTTTAATGGTAATCTCTATTCAGTTGCTTATTCTGGAGGAATTTTCCACTCTAAACTCAACGCTTTAAAAAAGTTGAAAGACTGTCTTTGAAAGTAGGTCAAAGCCATATTTTGTAATTAGGCCAACTAGAGTGGTCTAAGGGCTATGGTCTGTTTATGCCCATCAGAGAGTAAATTGAAACTCAAGTTAAATGCTAAAGTTATCCAGACTCTGAGACCTTGAAACCCAGCTGTACATTCCATTCCAAACATGCCATTCAGAGTAGTTAAGCTTTCGTTGCACTTGGGAAAATATAGAATGACTATTATTGTAGAATAATTAAAAATATAATTTTAAGTAAATTACATCGAATAGTCTAGACTGTATCCCTATGTATTTTTATTCAGTGATATGGGTGGGGGGCATATCACTATATACTTATAAAGTAAATATAATAATTTATATTATAAATGTTTTTGTTCCATCATTATAAAGCATCTTTAGTCTCTGGCCACTGTGTAGACCTTAAAACTAAATTCTCCAAATATTGCAATATTAGAATTAAGAGCATGTTGAATAGTGTCAGAGAAAAAAGTAAACAAGTAAGTGAATGAAAGTAAGAAATGAGAGAAACTGAAGAGATATTCAAGTGATTTTCAAAAAATAGAATCAACAGTTGGCAATTTGTATAGAAAAGAAAAAGGAACAAGTGGTCTAAAAAAAACCCCAATATTTTTGGCTTAGCAACTTTCAATCTGGCAATACTATTGGTAATCTCAGTTCAAAAACTAATTTAGGGGGCTCTTGGGTAGCTCAGTTAGTTAAGCGTCCGACTCTTGATTTCAGCTCAGGTCATGATCTCACTGTTTGGAAGTTCAAGCTCCACATCGGGCTCTGCTCTGATGGTGCAGACCCTGCTTCAGATTTTCTGTCTGCCTCTCTCTGCCTTTCTCCCTCTTGCTCTCTATCTCTCTTTCTCTCAAAATAAACAAATAAATATTAAATTTAAAAAAAAACATAATTTGGGGTGATAAAAAATACATGATTTAGTTTTGAAAAATTTTGAAGAGTTTGTGGGCTATCTAGGCAAAAATATCTAGTAGGTAAATATTTAACTTAGAAAAAAATTGGGCCTACATATATTTTTTTCAGTTTTACTGATATAGAATTCACAAATCATGAATTCATTCATTGCAAATGTATAGTTTGATGATTTTCCAGTAAACTTTGCAGCTGTGCCAACCATTATGACATTCTACTTTTAGTACACTCTTATGTCCAACCTCATGCAGACATCGATCCACATTCTGTCTGTATGTTTTAGATATTTCATAAAAATGGTGTAATCCAAGACGTATACCTTTGTGACTGGCTTCTTTCACTTAATATAATGATTTTAAGGTTCATCCATGCCATTGCCTGTATGCATGGTTCATTCTTTTTCATTGCTTTCATTGCTAAGTAGTATTCCATTATATATATATTATATATGTTTACCATTCTCATGTTGATAGGCATTGACTATATGCTTGGTTATTGTGGACATTTGCAAAAAATCTTTGTAAATATATGTTTTCATTTCTCTTAAGTAAATATGTAGGAACAAAATTGCTGGCTTATATATTAGATATATTTGACTTTTTAAGAAACTGCCAAATTATTTCTTCAGTGACATTCCTGCCAGCAATATAGAGATATATATTTGATTGTTATCAGTAGTCAGTGGTAGTAGAAACATGGATGTGATCACCCAGCATATTGGTCAGATTAGACTAGACTATACTGCATCAACAAACACTCCAAAATCTCAGTGCTTTATAATAACAAGGATTTCCTTGTTGATCATGCAACATGTCCATCAAGAGTTAGTTGCAACTCTAATCCATCTTTATTCTGGAATTCAGGCTGATGCAGCAGGCCTCATGTGGAGCACATGTCTTTTATAATTGTGAGAAAGAGAGTGTAGCAAAGCAAAAGCTGGTTCTTAAAGCTTGAGAGTAACACATGCCAGTTCCACTCATATTTCTTTGGTCAATCTAGTAACATGCCTAAGTCTGACTTTAATGGATAGAACAGTATATCTCTCCTCCAGGGAAGGGAGAAGCAGATATTGATGAAAGTTTATAATCTACCACACTTCAGAGAGACAATAAATGGTCCTCCTCTCACATTACTTCTCACTTATACAGGTAGTTAGCCATTGATGCTAGTCTGAAGAAGACATTTTGTTTTGAAAACTTGTAAGGTGCCATTTTGAGTATCACTTGCATTTAGACACAGAACAAATAGAAACAAAATCAAATGCCTGAATTTGAAAAACAAACAACTTACCTTCCATCTTTGATGAAAGAATTCTAAGTCANTTCACATTACTTCTCACTTATACAGGTAGAGTTAGCCATTGATGCTAGTCTGAAGAAGACATTTTGTTTTGAAAACTTGTAAGGTGCCATTTTGAGTATCACTTGCATTTAGACACAGAACAAACAGAAACAAAATCAAATGCCTGAATTTGAAAAACAAACAACTTACCTTCCATCTTTGATGAAAGAATTCTAAGTCATCTGCAAACCAATTACCATTTCTAGGCAATTTCATAATAGATAGATTAATATATGTTTCGTATCAAACTACCTATACAAGTATATATTCAAATATACCTTATATACCTAAAGTCTCGGCAGTTGTTAATCATAGTTGGGGGAGAGATGTGCACTTCAGTGATATTCTGTATTAATGTATGTAATAAAATGTGAAAAGATACAGTTCCACTTTTCTGCTGATTTACTACCACTCAAAAGGCTGACAGAATGTTGAACCCAAGGCATCAATATTAATCATCCCACAGCTGTTCTCAATTTACCTCTTGAGCTTCCCAAATGTTAATAGCATATACTAGTCCAGAATTGCAAAAAGTTTTAAGTGAAGATTTAAATATTTATTAGGAAAGATATAGATGACATTATAAGTTACCAATCAAAGCAAATAGATGGCCTTATGTATGAAAAAGAGACTTGGAAAATACTTTGGTTTTTAAATTTGTCATAAACTACATATAGGGCTACAGTGTTTACATAAAATTCTTGTATGTTTCAGATGCTGCTTATATGAATTTGTCTAAGCATTTCCAAAAGACTCAGGAAATTCTTTGACAATTTTAGGTGCCATGAGAACAGTTTTTTAAAACAAGTAAAAGTTGGGGCACCTGGGTGACTCAGTCGGTTAAGCGTCTGACTTTGGCTCAGGTCATGATCTCACGGTTCATGGGTTCAAGCCCTCCATTGGACTCTGTGCTGACAGCTCAGAGCCTGGAGACTGCTTCAATTCTGTGTCTCCCTCTCTCTCTCTACCCCTCCCCCACTAGTATTCTGTCTCTCTTTCTCTCAAAAATAAATTTAAAAAACATAAAAAACTAAAAAAACTATTTAAAACAAGTGAAAGCTTATTATTGTAGAAGCTAAGAAAAAAGAGCTTGATTTATGGGCTTAAACTTCTATGTACAAGCAGTCAGGTACAAAAATGCAAAATTACTTTTTATTTTTAGAAAATGAGATAGTTTGCTACCATATTTTTTTGCCCACCTAATTTTTCTTTAGAAATGGTGGGAAGAGATTTAAAAAATTATTTTAACCTTAATTCATTTGAATAAAGACTGAAAGAAAATTGAACACAGACCTCTCTCTCTAATCTACTGAGAATTTACAAGGTTCTAAATTAATTTTAGATACAAACATTGATTCTATTCCAAAGTGGCTTTAAAAAGCCTTAAGGGAAAATAAAACCTTGGATGGTAGACAAATTACCTAATCTCTCTGAACTTTTGATTTCCACATCTATAAAATAAAAATAACACTGCATTCCTCATAAGAGTTTCTATAGGATTAAATCTGATCACTTGCATTTTTAACTTTTTTTTAATTTTGGAAAAAGAGAATGTGAGTCGGGGGAAGGGTCAGAGAGAGAGAGAGAGAGAGAGAGAGAGAGAGAGAATTCAAGCAGCCTCCACACTCAGCTTGGAGCCTGACAGAGGGCTCAATCCTATGACCTTGGGATCATAACCTGAGCCAAAGTCAAGAGTCACACACTCAATTGACTGAGCCACCAGGTGCCCGATAAGTTACATTTTTAAAACCTATACAAATAATAGTCAATTTGTCTGGAATAAAAACTATGGAATTGGAAATAAGAGTAATTCCTAGCAAGAACGTATATAATGATGGTCTACCTTCTTTGCTTGCTGTCTGTCTGTCTGTCTGAGAAGAAATAAATACTCCAAGCTCACTCTTCTCACCAGTGATGTCCTGCTAGGCTTCTATTACCCAACCAGAGCCAGTGGAGAAGTTTTCTGTGGATATGGTCCATATTAGATCAGACTGGTGTAGAAGAGAGCAGTGTAGAGAAGAATTAAGAATGAATTTGGAAGGGCAAATAGAAGATACCTGGCACATTACATTTTTCATTGATGTTTCTTGAATACGATGAAGATGGGATATAGCGCATTACAACTTTTATAAAAGCTCTTGATTTTCTCTACCATCAACTTCTCATACTATAATTCCTACCACACTACCCTCTTCCAAATTACCAAAACAAACAAACAAACAAACATGCTCTGGAAATTGGCCCTAGCCTTTCCCTCTTCTCCTTCATGACAGTCCAGCAATGGCAGAGGTGATGGGTAGAGAAGAAACTAAATTCTGATATTTTCTTCCCTGTTAAGGGGTAGAGGAAAGGCTCAGACTATTATATGATAATATTTCCCAGGACAACTGTAAAAGTCTTCTCACAGCTATTCTTACTTTTTGTCTGCTCACTGTGTTTCCCACTGTGTTAGAGCAATTACTCTAAACACAAATTTGATCTGATTATGCACCTCAAAATATTTCAATAGTTTTTACTGTAAATTATAAAAAAAGACCACAATTCTTCACCCAGGTGCCTTTGTAATGGTGATGTTGCTGGTCTTGTTATCAAGAGGTATAGTCTAGTTCCTCCAACTCTTAGGAACCCTATCGCCATCTGTGAACAAGTCTAAGCTGCCCTGCTCGATAATGAGAGACCCTTGACCCAACAATATCTGTCACCTTACCTAATAGCCAGCCAACCACCAGACACGGGAGTAAGGCCATCCCACTATGAGCAAGTCTAGGCAAGTTCCATGGAGCCTTGTACAGAGCAGTATCACCAGTCAACAAAACCTTTGGCTCAAAGTAATAAATTTTTATTATTTTAAGCTATGAAGTTTTGAGATTGTTATGCAACAACTAAAAATTCCCCATCAGGCAAAATATTAAAAATCTGAACTTCTTATATGACTGTAGGACCCTTCATAAAGCCTACTATAAATGTCCAGCTTTATATCCCAATCTCTAGACCTATCTATATTACAATTTAGCCCTTAGAGTCTAATCAGTGTTCTGCAAACAAGTGTACACTGTCATACTTCTGTGTTTTGCACATGAGCTGGAGAACAGAAAAGAAAATTGGAACCGACATGCACAGAATGCCTACGATGTCCCAAGATTTTTATATGTGTCTACTAATTATACTTTAACAATAACCCTGTAAAGTTGTAGTTATACCCATTTTATAGGTTGGAACATTGTGGCACAGAAAGATTAGATTTGTCAAGGTTATAAAACTAACAAGTGGATAGATCTACATGATTTCAAAGTCTATAATCTTCCTATTGCAAAATTAGTTCTCAGTTTAGTAGCCAGATGTGAGATAAGCTGGGGTGGAATTCATTTCAGAATCATCTTGATAGTGCTTTCAAAAGTGATTTGCCTGCTCTATTTATCCTATTGGACAGAAAAATTTTAGCAGGGATGGAAATGGTCTCCTCTAATACAGTTCTCCCTCTGCCACACTCTTCTCTTTGAAAACTATCATATTTACTTTATCTATATTTTTGTCTCTGCCTGGAAAAACCATTCTTACTTTTCCATTCTGGAGAAATCATAATCATCTTTCAAGGCCCATTTAAAAATATAATCTTCTTAATGAAGTTTAAATAAAAATACTGAAATGAATGAAATCCTCAGAGCTTCAAAATCATCCTGTTGATGTCTTTATCATAGTGCACTGTAGTTAGTTGTCTACCTTCCCTTCTCCCCATAACTGAGGACAAGAACTATGCTTTGTTCATCTGCATCCTGAAACTTAGCACTATACCTGGTATATATAAATGCTCACTAAATGTTTGTGAAATTATGGTGACTAGCACTGCATGTCCTTAAGAAGAGATGGAAGGAATATGTTGCTTTTTCAAAATTTAGAGTAAGACTAGGGAAGAGATCTTCACTAAAACTCCAAATTCTTCTGCTATTCTTAAATAAGAAAATGCTGCATTTTTTCCAGACTTCTTTTATTAGGTAATTTATGGTATAATTAATGCCAATAATTAAAACCTTAAGCCCTCCAGAGAAGAAAAAACAACAGCAGTGTCTGGGGTAATTGGGAAATTTAATTGTGAATTTGCACAATAGACAAATAGAACTATGGAAGAGATCCATCCTACTAAATGTAGTTATTAGCAAAGCATATATTCATCTTCTCATGCCAGATAAAACTTCATACTTAAACTTTCACCTACTTGATTTGTTAGCTGACAAAGTGGTAATTACGGCTGCAAACTTTAAAAGAAATGTCAAGATACTGAAGTAGCCTGGTCTAGCATTGGGAAAGTTATTGGTTTGTGTTAAGCCATTTTGTTGAATAATGTCCTTTCAAGAGAAAAAGAATGACAATGAGAAGAGTACATATGATAACTAAATGTTCGGGGATCTTCCCAAATTTCCTCCCAACCCAAATCTATCCTTCCAAAGGGAAAGGCCTCTAACTATTACCCCTTGAACTAGGCTTTCCAGGCAATCAGGGCTCCTTAATGACTTAGTCCCATTCTGACATACTGATATACATTTCAGAGTTCAATGAAATAAACATATAAGTTGGAAAGGAACTTAGAGGAAACATGAAAATCTCCAAAATTTACCTTCAATTATCTAGGACAAAGATGGGTATTTATAGCTATGGACCGTTCTTTTTTACCCTACAATACAAAACAACATCATCTTCAAACTTAGTTATTTTGTTAACACTAGTAAAAACTAATTCATGAGAAATTTCATCCTAAATCACATATTTTTGTGCCTCTTAAAAACGATGGTAGCTCATAGGGAAACATAATTGAAACAGAATTGAAAACTTGGGACCGATTCTACATGTTTTCTTGTATTTTTCCCCCCTAAAGATTTTGGTTTGAGTTCTATTTCCTTTGCTACTTTCACCTGCCTGAAGTCATAATCTTTCAATTGTAACATAAAAAACCTTTTCTGTAACAACCAGCTGTGATACCTCAAACAGAGGACTACACTTTTGAGATTCGAAAAAGCAGCAGGAAACGACTGTCAAAAGTTAAGGGGGAAAAAAAAGAACTCCCAGCAAAGAACTAAGCAAGAGAAGTTCATAGAACATAACGTAGAAACCGAAATGACCTTCCAGAGACTGTCTGATTTTCCCAAAGAGATTTCATAGATTCTGTTAGACCCTTTTACAAAATACAATCAGCCAGGATTCATCTTGGAAATAATGCTAAAGCTTCAGAATGCAGAGAATTTAAGGCCCAGGAATTGCTTAAAACTCACAGTTCTTAAAGAATCTCATTATCCCAACTAGAAACCTCCTGGAACTAATTTCTTAAAAATAATTGAGTAAATATTAGTAAGTTAAATTGTGAGATAAATATTAAAGAAATAGACTACCAACAATAGAAATGTTATTTCACTACGTTGTCTGTATCTATTAAAAGAATTTTTAACAATCGTACAATTGGCAGACTAAGTAACAAAAATTGACCTCTATTGAAATATGAAATAATTTTGAAATGAAGAAGCATTTAAATTAGGTTCTTTAGAAGATATAAAAAGAAAATCCTAAATTAAGAGCTAGATGACATCTGTTGCCCAAAAAGAACACTATCCAAGCTATTGAATGGCAAAAGATCATTAGAACACTAAAAACAAACACACACCACCAAAAAAACAAAAAACAAAAACCCTAGATTGTTATAGGCATTAAAAGAGATAATATACATGAAAGTGCTTTATAAATACGGTGTATTCATCACGTGAAATGAACTCTAATGAATTTTGGGGGGTTGACACAAATGATCACACATGCAGGTTCGGGGATATTTCATACAATCATCAGATTTTGACTCTTTCAATCCAAATGTATTACCCTGTTTTTCTGATTTTCTCATGAAACATTTTCTTTTTATCTTCAGTACTACATCTCTTGGTAATACTTTCAGGACATTATACTAGAGGAGGTAAGATCTACTTGCTTCTGATCTGATCTAGCTCATCTAAAGGCTTATAACTCTCTTAGTTTGGATTTCCCTGAAAACAGAGTCTGACATGAGAACCTGTATATGGGTGAGTTTATTGTGAAGAGAAAGACACACGAGAAGAATATTAATAAGTTAATAAAATAGTGAGTTGTTGGGATCACTGCTGTAGGCATCAGAGGCTTGCTTCTACCAGAACTTCTGTGAAATATATGGAATTGTCCACTTGAAGAGCACTAGACTGGAACTTCTATTTACTGACCATAGCCTCCACTGGGTGAGTGGTTCCCCCAGAGCATTAAGACCCTCATACTTCCAATCTGTGATTTCACAGAGACGAAAAACCTTCTACTGCATTGGGTAAGGTCTGAGGGTAGAAAAAGGATGGACACACCAGTGTTCTCTTAAGATAGGATGCTGCCACTATGAGGTGAATCTGGGCTCACATGGAACTATGTGGAACAGTTAAGACCATGTTTTCTGTTACTGCATAAATTACCACAACCAGCAGCTTAAAACAACATCCATTTATTAGCCTATAGCTTCCAAAAGTCAGAAGTCCAAGCATAACTAGGGTCACTGCTTACGGTCTCACTGTACTGAAATCAAGTTTGGTTGGAACTGTGATTCTCATTTAGACTCAGGATCTGATTCCAAGCTCCCTGGTTATTATCAGAATCCACTTCCTTCTGGTCGTAGGATTAAAGCTTCTGTTTTCCTGCTAGCTGACAGCTAGAGACAAAGTTGGTTTCTAGAACCTGCCCACATTTCCTTGCCATGTGAACCACCCGAGGTAGTTCACAAGACGTATGTGTGCTTTCTTCCAGTCAAGTAGACGTGCATGTCTCTGACTTCTGTTTTTGCCACCACAGGAGAAAACTCTCTATTTTTAAAAGGTTCATGTGATGTAGTCAAATAAAATCCTTATTTTAAGGTCAAGTGATTAGCATTTTAACTGCAATGCCAAAATCCCTTTATAGTAGTATCTAGATTAGAGTTTGATTGAATAATTGGGAAAAGGTGTGTGCACCAGGGGCCAGGAACTTGGGGAACATATTGGAATTCTGCCCACCCCAAACTGAAATCACACATTAGTTGAGGGGATTTTTTTGTGGGACACAAAAGTCATCTGCTATAGCAATTTCAAATAGTGAATTTGTTTTTCCTTTAAGTAAGGGAGACGCCAAAATCTAGCAAGATGGGTCTGAATTAAGAAGTATTCATTAAGTTTGGTTTACAGAATTAACTGGTCATATTTATCTGTTACTTAAATAAAGAACCAAATAGAGTAGATCTCAACATCCATAACAACGTAGGCTTTCAGTTATTTTCTAAGATATCTTCTACATGGGATGAATAAATAAGTACGTCTGTTCAATGAGAACTATGCCATAAAACAAATTGCTCTGAAGAACTGTACAACTACTAAAGAGGTAAAGTGAGAGATTTTTTAAGATTTACTTCCCATTTATCCTGTATTGTGAGCATTATTTGAATGAATTACAAGACTCAATTACTTTTTTCATACATAATTGTTACATTTTATCTAGCCTATTAAATCTAACATTTAAATTAAAAAACCTAGTTATTATAAATTAAATATCTGCCAATTTTATGGCTATAAGCACATGCTAATCTCCATGCTGGAAGATGAACCATGCAGATTGCAAGAGTCCAAGCTATATTTAGAAGCATATTACTAGAGCTGGATATTCAAATTTGAGCTCTGCTAGATCTTAATAAGTTACTCACCATTTTGAAAAAAGTATGTTCAACAGTGCTTCTAACTCTATAATTTAACTACTTAAGAGCCTAGGTGGCATTACCTATTTTTATGCAGACAATAGTGCTGTGTTTGTGGTTACTACACACAAAAGCAGCTCTCTGATTTTTCTGAAATCATTTCCAGTTTTATATGGCATCCCTGGTAATCTGTGCTGTGCCTTCCTGAGCAGCTCTCTGAGGTAGTGATGAGCAAGAGAGAAGCAAATAGGAATAGAAACCACAGAGGGCACCACCCTGGCTCTCAGTGCATGCTGATCATTCTACTGCCTGCCAGGTTTGAAAGAGGGAGTATCGCACAAACCTGAGAAGACTTACTATATACCAAGAGCTATAGTGAGAATTTGATTTATATGCTTTATCCTCATTCAATCTTCTTAGAAACCTTAGGAAATAAGATACTTGTGATACCCTTATTTAACGGATGAGGTTATAGAAAAAGCTTATGTGACTTGCATATGGCTAATCAGGTTGCAGAGCTAATAAAATGCTAAGAAGGATCCAAGCCCAGACAGCCTAACTCCACAGCCCGTGTTCTGAACTTCCATACTATAGTGTCATAAAGGTGGTGAATAAGTTTTCTAAGATTGCAACTCAAGGTCTAAAAAAAATTGGTAAATTTTTCACTCAGGCCCTTAAAATAAAGATAATTGTAGGATACAGATTCATGAGGTACTATAAAATGCTGTGCATAAATATGCCACCAATTACAACTTGATATGAAGTATTTTAAGATTTCAAGGCTTCTTTTACTCATACAATATGCTATTTATTGAGCTATAGACAGAATCTCTTTTATCAACTGTTGATATCCCAAATGAAATGATAACCATATAATTATTTCTAATTTAAAAAAAGTGATTACTAGAGCAACTGTGTCAAGATCATAATTTATTTTCTATCCACCTTTTTCTTAAATGTCAGTCACTTTTGAAAAATAGGACAAAAAGTATCTCATATTCCATAAACTCCTACTTGATGAGTGCTGAGACTTCTGGGTCCTATTTTTCCCAAACTTGCCAGCCAGTTCTCACTGCCCTCACTCAGGCAGGATTCATGATGGAATTTTGTTATGTTAATTTCTGAGAAAGAGAGAGAGACAGCATCAGTGGATGGTCAGAGAGAGAGGGAGACACAGAATTTGAAGAAGGCTCCAGGCTCTGAGCTAGCTGTCAGTACAGAGCCCGACATGGGGCTTGAACCCATGAACCAAGAGATCATGACCTGAGCTGAAGTCGGACACTTAACCAATTGAGCCACCCAGGCGCCACAGGATTCATGATGGATTTTAAGGGTAATTGTTTACAAAGGCAAAAGACAGAAAACTACTAACATGCTACCTGTAAGAGAAATTATCCTCTTGAAGGTTGGTGTTTATTTGAAGGAAACAAAGTGTCTTCAAAAATGAAAAGACTACTACATGGTGATTCATAGCTCAGATGAGTTGGTTCACATTCTTTAAAAGTGGAATGTTAAGCAAAGTCTTTAAATTGCCAATGTGGATTTTATAGGCTAACTGAGGCTAAGACCTGAACCACTGAGACACATGTGAATAGCATGGATAAATTTCACTAACCTGCTTCCAAATTTAATGTTATAAATTTCCAATTGTATAATATTAGAGAACCAACATGGAAGCTTATGTAAATCCTCCTTAAAAAGGGTCCTGATATTCCTGAGATAGAAAATGATGCTCCACAGCTGAGAACGTCATGCATATTCAATGTTGGTATTGACGTACAATCATAATATAAGAAGAAAATTACTGGTTTTTTTTCAGTTTGTTCAGCAAAACATTGACATATTCAAAACAAGAATTACAGAATCAGTGAAAGGAATACAATATTTTAAGATACTTGCAATTAAATTCTTAGCATAAGTGATCCACACTATCAGAAAACCTTATTATGCACGTAAATTTTATAAGTCCTTATTATAGATTCTACAAACAGAGACAGTGATCTTTTAAAAAGAGTATAATCTACTAATGAACCATTAATATCATAGAGCCATGAAAGTTATGTATAAGAAAATTATCTCTTTATTTATTTATTTTTAAATAGTTTATTGTCAAGTTGGTTTCCATATAACACCCATTGCTAATCCAAACAAGTGCCCTCCCCCATGCCCATTACCTGCCTTCCCCTCTCCCCCACTTCCATCAGCCCTCAGTTTGTTCTCAGCATTCAAGAGTCTCTTGTGGTTTGCCTCCCTCCCTCTCCTCAACTATTTTTCCCCTTCTTCTCCCTTATGGTCCTCCGTTAGCTTCCTCTTAATCCACCTATATGCAAACATATGATATTTGTTCTTCTCTGCGTGACTTATTTCGCTCAGCATAACACCCTCTAGTTTCATCCATGTTGCTACACATGGCCAGATTTCATTGTTTCTCATTGCCATGTAGTATTCCATCGTATAAATATATGACATCTTCTTGATCCATTCATCAGTTGATGGACAGTTAAATTTTTTCCATGTTTTAGCTATTGTTGAGAGTGCTGCTCTGAACATTGGGATACAGGTGCCCCTATGCATCAGCACTCCTGTATCCCTTGGGTAAATTCCTAGCAGTGCTATTGCTGGGTCATAGGGGAGTTATATTATTACTTTTTTGAGGAACCTCCATACTGTTTTCCAGAGGGGTTGCACCAGCTTACATTCCCACCAACAGTGTAGGAGGGTGCCCGTTTCTCCACATCCTCGCCAGCATCTAGTCTCCTGATTTGTTCATTTTAGCCACTCTGAATGGCATGAGGTGGTATCTCAGGGTGGTTTTGATTTGTATTTACCTGATGATGAGGGATGCTGAGCATCGTTTCATGTGTCTGTTGGCCATCTGGATGTCCTCTTTGGAGAAGTGTCTGTTCATGTCTTCTACCCATTTCTTCACTGGATTATTTGTTTTTCAGGTGTGGAGTTTGATGAGTTCCTTATAGATATTGGATACTAGCCCTTTATCTGATATGTCATTTGCAACTATCTTTTCCCATTCTGTCAGTTGCCTATTAGTTTTATGGATTGTTTCCTTTGCCATGCAGAAGCTTTTTATTTTAATGAGGTCCCAGTAGTTCATTTTTGCTCTTGATTCCCTTGCCTTTGGGGATGTGTCAAGTAAGAAATTGCTGTGATTGAGCTCAAGGAGGTTGTTCCCAGCTTTCTCTTCTAGGGTTTTGATGGTTTTCTGTCTCACATTCAGTTCCCTTATCCATTTTGAGTTTATTTTTGTGAATGGTGTGAGAAAATGATCTAGTTTCATTCTTCTGAATGTTGTTGTCCAGTTCTCCCAGCACCATCTGTTAAAGAGGCTTTCTTTTTTCCATTGGATACTCTTTCCTGTTTCATCAAAGATTAGTTGGTCATACATTTGTGGGTCCAATTCTGAGTTCTCTATTCTATTCCATTGGTCTATGTGTCTGTTTTTGTGCCAGAAAACTATCTCTTTAAATAAAGCATAAAAGTTGTTTTGTTTTAATTTTTACAGTTTTTCTTTAGAGCCGCGATTTATTCAAAGTAAAAATTCCAAACTATTATACTTAGCTATTATAGTGAATGACAAATAAACATATATCAAATTTGAAATTAGAGAGGGATGCCTGATATACCATAATTTACTTCATTTTGAGAGACAGCAAAAGTCTTTTTCTGTAAAAGACAATTGATGGATGATTTTCCCATTTGGTTTCATATATATACATCAGGTATAATTCTAATGCCTTTGTTACTTAATGCCATATTAATCTTTATTTAATTATTTTTCTGGAGATACCTAAATCAAGGAATCATACTTCTGATTCAAACTCCCATCCAGAAACCAAGGAAATAATCCCACTAAGCAAGTCCCAGTCAGAATATAAAATCAACATTTTAAAAAATATAATGAAGTTTTATATATTTATATACAGAGAGAGAGAGAGAGGGCACCTGGGTGGCTCAGTTGGTTAAGCATCTGACTTCAACTCAGATCATGATTTCATATTTTGTGGGTTTGAGCCCCACAATGGGCTTTGTGCTGACAGTTCAGAGCATGCTTGGGATTCTCTCCCTCTCTGCCCCTCCCCCACTCGTGCGCCTTCTCTCTCTCACAAAATAAATAAATACACTTAAAAAAGAGAGATTGAGGGGGGTGCCTGTTCGCTCAGTAGGTTAAGGCTCCAACTTCAGCCTAGGTCATAATCTCACATTCATGGATTCAAGCCCTACGGTGGGCGGGCTCTGTGCTGACACCTCAGAGCCTGGAGCCTGCTTTGGATTCTGTGTCTGCCTCCTCTCTGTCTGCCCCTCCACTGCTTGCACTCTGTCTGTCTGTCTGTTTGTGTGTGTCTCTCTCTCCCTCAAAAATAAACATAAAATTGTTTTCAAAAAATAGAGAAATACACATGTATTTAAAACTGAAAAAGCTAATGCAACAGATATTGTATGTTCTTTAATAGGAAGAAAACCCTGGAAGAAGGGAGGTTTGGTGTTTGTGATCTTGGGCTTACAGGAAAGGCCTGTGTTTAGAAAGAGTGCTTACTGGACCTGTGAGCCTAACTTCTTTTCCATAAATAGAAGTAATACCATAACTCATTGGTTTGTTGTGAAATAATGCATATCCAACAGTGAATAGGAGAAAATACAGTTTTGAATCAGTAATTAAAATAATAGTGCTATTATTTAATCATTACAACAACCAAACAAATTACTATTTCCTTACTTTTTAGATAAAGCTATTGAGGCTCAGAGAAACTATATAACTTGTTCAAGGATGCCCACACAGAATATGATAGAGCTAACATTTGATCCAAGATCTGTCTGATTTTTAACTTATACCACAGCTGCCAACTATATTCTGCAATTCTCAAAATCTCCTAAAAGAAGATTTTTATCTTTATTTTTCTCATCATCATTTATAATCTTTGCATTAATTTGTGAGAACTGCTGTGGCAAAGTACCAAAAATTGGGTGTCTATGATAACAGATATTTATTAACTTTCAGTTTGGAGGCTAAGAGACCTAGATCAATGTTTGGTAGTGTTGGTTCCTTCCAAGGGCTATGAGGGAGGTTCTGTTCTGTTCTCTTCTCCTAGCTTCTGGTGGTTTTGCTAGCAATTTTGGTGATCCTTGGCTTCTGCTGCATCACCTTGATCTCTGCCTTCATCTTCATATGGTTTTCTCCCTGTGTGTGTCGGTGTCCAAATTTCACCTTTTTGTAAGGACACTCATATTGGATTAGGGGTACACTCTACTCCAGTATGACCTTAACTAATTACATCTGCAATGACCCTATTTCCAAATAAGGTCACATTCTGAGGTATGGGAGGGCGAGGGTGGGCTAGGACTTCAACAATTTTGGAGAGAAATAATCCAACTGATATTAGTTCTCAAAGAGAAAACAAATCTCATGTAGGCAGGTGTGTAGTCTTATAATATCACCCTTCACTGATATGATTTGACCACACAGTGGTTGGTGTGCTAATGTGGTCATTTTGCTGCTATACTGTCTGTTGGCTTGGGCTGCTTACTGTATTCTAACTGTACAGTTAACTGTAACACCCAAAGCTAGCTTACTGATCTGATGTTTTCTCCAAACCAGTATCTTTTGACCATTCAAGGCTCCCATCATCCCTTAGAGGAGTGCCTACATGTCATTTCTTATGAATACCTACATATTCCACAGGAAAGCTAGGAAGATCTTCTTTGACAAGTGATTGCAGCTCTCTGGCAGCTCTAGCAATCACTGACTTTATTTTTGTAATGTTTATTTACTTATTTATTTTGAGAGAGAGAGAGAGAGAAAGCGCACAAGTGTGGGAGGGGCAGAGAGAGGGAGAGAGAGAAAATCCAAAGCAGACTTCCTCTGTCAGCCCAGAGCCCAATGCGGGACTCAACATGGGGCTTGAACTCAGGAACCATGAGATCATGACCTGAGGTGAAAACAGGAGTCAGATGTTTAACTGACTGAGTCACCCAGGTGCTCTGTAATCACTGACTTCTTATTGTAATTTCCACACACTACTTAGAACTTCAATGAATTCTTCTTTAGAATTACCTAGAAATAGAATTTTCTGTTTTTCTTTCTGTGCGGCATATTCTCCTCACCTTATGGGTTTTTTTGTTTTGTTTTTATCACTAAAGATTGTTCACTCACATCTCTGCTCTCAGGGATTACTTGTCATTATCAAGGTGATATACTGCTGCTTCAGGATGTTTGTGTTTATGCTGCTTTTCACAGCATCATCACTGATTGACTGACTCTTGAGCTAGTTAGTCAGTTAACCTATAACTCACCAAGGCCATCCCAGAAGACGATGGGGCATTTTTCTTGAAAATGGCCACACTTATCTTTTCAGGTACCACCAAACTAAACTCAATTTGTTCATAGTTTCAAAGATCCATTACAAAATAGCAATCATGAGCATGTGTTACTTATGTGTTAAATTTCTCTTGATATTAAGGGGGCAAGATGTCAGGACCTGAAATAGCATGCTTTTTTTTTTTTTTTGCTTATGGGGNTTTTTCAGATACAGGAAATTTAAAAATCCAATATTGAAGCATTTATAAATATATATCATATACGTGTAAAATAATATAATAATAACATAACATGATATAATATAATGAAACGTCTGGAGTTCCATGGATTCCTTCAATAATTAGTTCCAGTTAACATAGATTCTTTTTTTTAATGTTTTTTTTAATTTCTGAGAGAGAGACAGCATGAGCAGGGGAGGGGCAGAGAAAGAGGGAGACACAGAATCTGAAACAGGCTCCAGCCTCTGAGCTACCTGTCAGCACAGAGCCTGACACTGGGCTCGAACCCACGAACTGAGATCATGACCTGAGCTGAAGTCGGATGCTCAACCAACTGAGCCATGCAGGTGCCCCAGTTAATACAGATTCTTATGGAGAAGGAGAAGAAAAGTTTAAGTGCTCAAGCTGTAGGGTTTTGCAAATCCAGGTTTAAGTCTTACTTCTGCCACTGTTCATTTCTGTGACCTTAATCAACCTCAATAACCTCATGTGTAAAATGAGACATAAAAATAGCATTCATACGTAAGCTTGTATTTGTGTAAAGCAGTGTTTCCAAAACTTGCTTAATGATAAAAATCATCTGGAACACGTTAAAAACACAAATTCCAAGACTTCTTCCTCCAGGGAATAGGATTTAGAAGATTTGGGTGCAGGGCTTTTCTTCTAAGAAGCTGAAGGAGCACACTGAGCAGAAAAATGAATAAGTAAGTAAATAAATAAATTCATATCATACCCCAAATAAAAAGATTATAGAGCTACCTGATAAGATTTAAAAAAAACGTCTCCATCTTGTCATGTGTGGATGGTAGCACAATAATCAGCAGAAGTACATCATACAGAGAGCACTGAGATTTAGATTCAGAATAAAGTAGGTAGGAATGTTAGCCCTTTCACTAGCTCTGGGGACTTGGCAGAAGTAAAATATGAAAAGGGAAAAAGAAGAAAATAAAGACTTTCAGAGATTACCTTATTAAGTGCCAAGTAGCGTACTAACTGTTTTACATGTATGATCTCATTTAACCTCCATAAGAATCTTATGATTTTGATATGGTTAAACCTCCATTTTCTACATATAAAACTGAAGATTAGATAAGTTAAATAATTTCCTCAAATACTACTACTAGAAAGTTATGGATCTTGAATTCAACTCAAGTGCAAGGCCTACATGATTGACGACCATGGCTTAACTTCTATAAACCTTAGTTTATTCCACTATAAAATAAAGATAAAACCTACGGCATA
>NW_027530979.1:111055-215424 GCF_008692635.1 Crocuta crocuta
GAAGAGTGCATTATACAGAGAGCATTCTACCAGGTTCTAACACACAGTAAATACTTCACAACCATTCATAACTTTCATCTCCTCCTTATATATATGATGGTTGTTGAGGATGAGAGACATGGTATTTGTTAAGGTTGAAGTAAACTGAATACTTTGGTTAGATGTCAAACAATAAAATGTTCATTTTTGGCCAAAACCAATTATCACCATGATAGGTTACATTCTTTGATATAATAATATATGTAAAAGGTATTGTTGTAAAATTTTAGATAATGATTACAAACCTATTATTAAAATTTTTGCAGCCAAAATTTAAAACTTTGACATTTATTATCAAAACAATTATTGATCAGAGGCACCCGGGTGGCTCAGTCAGTTAAGCGTCCGACTCTTGATTTCGGCTCAGGCCATGATCTCATAGTTTGTGGGTTGGGGCCCCACATGGGGCTCTGCGCTAACAGCAGGGAGCCTGCTTGGGATTCTCTCTCTCCCTCTATCTGCACCTCCCCTGCTCATACTCTCTCTCTTAAAATAAATAAACAAAACTTAAAAACAAAACCAAAAAAAACAAAAATAATCATTGATCAACCCTATCAGCTTCCTGATTGCTCCAGAGGTCGCTGTGCTGTATATTTTTGATAATTTGAGAAAAGAGACATTTATTTTACAAGCTGTTCATTTTTCTCTAAAGCTTTCCTCCTTCCTTCATGCTCTTCATACTTGATGTCTGATTTTAGAATGATTAGTGAATTCTGTGAGGCTGTGCTGTGCTGCAGTAACAAATCAGCTTTGTAATGTCTTGCTCTTCAACCAATCCTCTCAACAGCAATTCTAATATAGTTGCTGTAATATAATTCCATCTCCTCTTCATCTTTACTTCAAGCTTTAATCTAGTTTTCAAAGAACTCATCTTTAGTCCCAAACATTTATCAAAAACATTTTTCAAATTAAGATAATTCTCTCTCTGAGATCAATTTTTGAAGTAACTGTTAAGGTAATACAATTGCTCTATCTCTAAATATAAAAATAAAAATAGCAGAGAACAACAATAGCACTATTATCTCACAGGTAGAATTCAAAATCCATCCATGGGGTGCCTGAGTGGCTCAGTCAGTTGAGCATCCGACTCTTGATTTTAGCTCAGGTCATGATCCCCAGATCATGGGATAGAGTCCTGTGTTGGGCTCCACACTGAGCATGGAGCATACTTAAGATTCTTTCTCTCCCTCTGCCCCTCTCCCCCACCTACACTCTCTTTCTAAAAATAAAAATAATTTTTAAAAATCCATTCAGGCTTACAATTGAGACCAACATTTAATTGAGGCTTACAATTGAGACCAACAATTAATTAATTAAGTAGTTTATTATGACCAACACAGCCAGATCTTCTCCTGGAACTAAAGAATACCACTCTTTTGATTGAAGAGTCAAGAATAAAGATAGAAATCTTAGATATTAAGATGATTATATATATGATACTAGTAACATAGAAAACACTAAAACAATTACTTTTTATCTTGTGGCACACTGTCTTTCTATTAAAGCAGCATAAGAAAATTGCTCTTTCAAAATCATATTCATCTTTTAGTCAACTAAATTCCCAGGCCTTTTATTTATATATAAACCTTTGCCAAGCTAATATTCCCCAATCCTGTATTTCATACACAGTTTTTTAACCCACTCTTACAATTTGGGGCAATTCTCAGTTTTAATCCTTTCATTTGAAATATGTGTGAACTATAATTAAGTATGAATTATATTAAGTATAATTAAATATAGAATTAAATCTATAGATAAATAAAAAATTTTACACTCAGTTCTTTTTCCTCTTTTACTATTTATGAGATACATCTAGCTCTTCCATCATGTGGAAGAAGCAACAGAAATTTCTATGTGATTCCATGGGATAGAAATAATACTATATGGCTGCGAGCTACAGAAAGATAAATTTTAGGTCTATATAAGGAAAGTTTTTCTAGTATTTTTGTAACTATACAGTAATAGAATGAGATAGTAAACGTTCTGTCTCTGATGGTGTTTAAGAGAATTCAAGCATTACCAGAAGAATTTGGCCAGACGATCCTTCTAATAGAAATAATGATGATAGGGCTCCTGGGTAGCCCAGTAGGTTGAGCATCTGATTCTTGATTTTGGCTCAGATCATGATCCCAGGGTCGTGGGATCGAGCCCTGGGTTGGACTCCACACTAAGCATGGAAGTTGCTTTTAGATTCTCTCTCTCTCTCCCACTGCCCTTCTCCCACACTTGAGCTCTCTCTCTTTCTATTTTTAAAAAATAAAATAAAATAAAAATTTTAAAAAAGAAATAATAATGATGGTGATGACGATGATGATAATTAACAATATTAAAGCCAAAACATATGCTATCATTAAGAAATGCAAAAAAGAGGGGTGCTTGGGTGGCTCAGTCAGTTGAGCAACTGACTCTTGATTTCCTCTCAAGTCATGATCTCAAGATGGTAAGTTCAAACTCCCGCTGCGGGGCTCTGAGCTGGATGTGAAGCCTGCTTAAGATTCTCTCTCTCTCTCCCTCTGCCTGCTCCTTCCCCACTCAATAATGCTCTCTCTCTTAAAAAAATGAAAAGAAAAAAAGAAATGCAAAAAACAAAGACTTTACTATAATATGGCCCTCTCTTTGAGCTTTAAAGCTCAAATTCCTGATTATGACAGTGGAGAACAGTTTCTTCTAGCTTAGTAAAAACATCTTTTGGTATAAATTCTGTTGGTTTTTAAGTTCTTTCAAACGGATTTACAATCTTTTTTCCCTTTCTCAAGGTGATATCTGGATATATAGTTGAGCATAAGACTATGCAGAGCAGCAATGGTAGCAAGCTTCTCCTCTTATGCTGTCCTCCCAATTCTCACTGAACTATGCTAGGATGCCCCCAGTCCTGTCTGCTTACCAGGTATCCACAGTAGTTGATATGTGGGTGGCTCTTTCTGGTTTGGTGGCTATAATACTGAAGCTTGTAGCTGAAAACTGTGATCTCTGTCATAGTCTCCTATCATTCTGCAATCTCTTTGTTCTTGCCTTAGACGTCTTCATATCCACTAGTTCTCTCAAAGCTTCTTGTCTACTCTGAAACATAAAGAAATTTTAGATCCTCAAAATGTCACATTCAAGCTGAGGGCAACTTAAAGAGTAATCTTGAGATCATATAGTGAGTACCTCCTTCCACTGATGCTACTTAACTGATGCTCATACACCACATTAGATGCTGCACTGCACCAAATAGATTGATTCTCTGAGAGGCTTGCAATCTTCCTAGGATACACATGAGAAAATTAGCATTGATCTGAAAAATTTTGGATTCATACAAATATATCTGGCATTTTTACCTGCCTCTTCCCATTTCCAGGGTTTCTCTCCCAAAGAAAAAGGTGGCCAAGGCCTTGCCTCTTACTTCTTTCTCTTCTTAGGACTTTTTCTGCTTCTTTTTATCAGTCATCTATTTACACAGTAATGCTGTATAACAAGTCATTCCAAAAATTAAGCAACTCAAAATACCCATAATATATGTCTATTCACACATCTGCAGGCTAGGAGTTGGGGATTGGTGAATCTAGACAAGCTTGGTTGGCTTAGCTCTGATCTGAAGTGTGGATCCAAATGAGCTTCTCCTGCTTCTCATCCTCATGGGACCAGTGGACTAGCTAGGCCACATTCTTCTCATGACCATGATAAGTACAAGAGGTCAAGTTCAATCATATGATCACATGACAAGCTTGTGTTTAGCCTCCGAATGGCCAAGTACTTTCCACCTACCAAAGGCCAAACCAAGTAACATGATCAAATCCAATATGCATGAGATAGTGATGGATAGACCACCCTTTGAGATGAGGAGGAGGCAGGTGAATATGATGAGAACAATAATCTAATAAACCACACTCCTCTTTCCAATACCACAAAAGTTCTCTGTTTCCTCTTTCTATGATAGGAAGAGACAGGCGACATTGACTCTCCCCCATTTACCTTCCCATGGAAGGATTCCACCGGATTCCCAAAAAGAGAAAAAATATTGAGTACTATTTCAAATATATCATAACCAAAGCAACTGCTAATATCATTTAGTTCAGGCCTGTAGTAAGCCCTTTACTAGTTCAAATCATTTAATTCTTAACACAACCTAGTGTAACAATTTATTAGTCCCTATTTTACAACTAAAGTTCAGATTTTTGACCAAGGTCATGAAGGCAAATAAAAGAGACAAAACTCAAATCCAATTCTAACTGCCTCAATAATGTATCATCAGCAAGAATTCAAGTTCAGCAAGGAAGGCTAGCAAACTACTTTGTAATGCCTGAAAATATACCAGCAAGAGAACACTAAGTTTATTAAATTTTATGGGTAAATTTTAACATTTCCTATAGACTTATTGTTTCAATGAGCATTCATCATATTGTCTTAGTGATCATTGGTATGCCACTAATTTGTTTTGTTTAGTGATCTCACAGTTTGCTTCAAAATCCATGGTCCATGAGTCATAAACTAGGACATTTCATTATGTAGCATCATCTAGTCTCCAGATATAAGGCATTGCTATCTGTCATGGTAACTTTATATCTTAATTTGAAAAAATCAATAAAAGCGATAGGAGCAGAAATCCTAGCAGTAACAGATCAGGAATGAAATGTACTTGTGTGAAACAAATAACAAAAGGGCCTTCTGAAAGATGTGCATACAAACCATAAAATACCAGAAGTCCTCAACTCTGCCACCATAAGTTATTACTATCACAAGGTGTGATATCAGTAATGACAACAGCAATGATTCAAGTTAATTGAATTCTGAGTTCCCTTATTGTTATCTTCACACCCAAATAGTGCTCAGGTCTCTCTTTCTCTGACTGAAATCATCTATATAAATACCTTCCGTTCTCTCCTTCCAATGTGAATAATATGTAAGAAATAAAATCAAATTTTTCTTTCTATAAGAAGTTCACAAAATGGCTGAGTGAGTCTTGGGCCTTTTGTTCACTTTTTCTGAAAAACTGCCCTTAGTTCAAAATAGTATTTTTCATGTTATATACCAGGCATTGACCTAGACTCTGGAATTCAAATGTGAACAACAGATAAAGGTCGTTGCATTGTAGAACTCCTATTCTAGAGAAGAACTATAGACAATAAATAATAAACAAATGAATGATAGTTTTATATATAGTGATACTTTCTCTGAATTATTATGTGATGATGGTTGTTAAGGTGCTGGGAGCCACACTGGCCTCGCTAGATGACAGTCACAGTGAGGAAATGGCAGCATTTGCACAGCTCCTGCCATGAGAAACAAAAACTGGTATCTCCTTCTGCTACTACTGGCTCATGTTGGAAATGAGGCTGCTGATATTGACCAGGCCTCACAATATTCCAGATCAGACTGATATTCCCCACACAGATTACTCATAAGGAAAAGCATATTCTGCCTTTTCAAAAGAGACTTCAGATGAAAGCCCTGTGGATGATTGTCAAAAGGTTCTTCCTATGGGCTTTGCAGAACCAAGACTTACATAATAAAGGGGGCAAAGAACACAAGAATTACAATTGAGTCTGGCCCTGAGACAAAGAGCCTAATTTAGAGTTATGGACAGATATCCACCCCCACCCAATTGTTTCTGCTTGGAGCATCGACCCCCCTCCCAAGGCATTTGTGATCAGACTTATTCTGGCCTTAAATATGCTGATTGTTCCCTGTAAAGGAACCTATTGAGGAACTTTTTCTTGTGATTATGGGAGCAAACACTGTGTTTCCTAAAAGACCTGTTTTTCTTCATACTTCTCCTTAAATAAACAAGCTATTGACCCCTGCTCACAAAGAACTAACTTCGCTCTTTTAATGCTAAAAACATTTGTCTTGTATGCTAAAGATGCTTTCCTTCCCCACAGGATAAGCATCTAAATTCCCTACCTCAATCACTATTGATAAAGGTTATGCAGGAGTCTTCTACAAATCCATGTTCCAGGAAATTCTTACATATCAAAGAAATTAGTCATCAGAAATCATTGTCTAAGGCAAATACCACTTCTGTGCTGTCCCAAACACTGAATTATAAAATAAAGTTGAGCCCCAGTCAGAGCGGAGATGCTTGCCTGGTGACCANTGCCTTTTCAAAAGAGACTTCAGATGAAAGCCCTGTGGATGATTGTCAAAAGGTTCTTCCTATGGGCTTTGCAGAACCAAGACTTACATAATAAAGGGGGCAAAGAACACAAGAATTACAATTGAGTCTGGCCCTGAGACAAAGAGCCTAATTTAGAGTTATGGACAGATATCCACCCCCACCCAATTGTTTCTGCTTGGAGCATCGACCCCCCTCCCAAGGCATTTGTGATCAGACTTATTCTGGCCTTAAATATGCTGATTGTTCCCTGTAAAGGAACCTATTGAGGAACTTTTTCTTGTGATTATGGGAGCAAACACTGTGTTTCCTAAAAGACCTGTTTTTCTTCATACTTCTCCTTAAATAAACAAGCTATTGACCCCTGCTCACAAAGAACTAACTTCGCTCTTTTAATGCTAAAAACATTTGTCTTGTATGCTAAAGATGCCTTCCTTCCCCACAGGATAAGCATCTAAATTCCCTACCTCAATCACTATTGATAAAGGTTATGCAGGAGTCTTCTACAAATCCATGTTCCAGGAAATTCTTACATATCAAAGAAATTAGTCATCAGAAATCATTGTCTAAGGCAAATACCACTTCTGTGCTGTCCCAAACACTGAATTATAAAATAAAGTTGAGCCCCAGTCAGAGCGGAGATGCTTGCCTGGTGACCAGAAAGACTCTTGGGGTTCTCTCTTCCCTCCCTCGCCGACCCCGTCCATCCTTCAGGGACCCCTGGACCAGGCCTGAGCTGGCCTCTGACAGTAAAGGGTTGGAAACTTTAGATTGGGTATAGAGAGTATAACTATGCACTCCTAATTAATGTAACCCAAAATAGGTTCTTAAAAACATAGGATAGTTAAATATTTGTTGAAAGAAAAAAATGGGGAGGAAAAAATAAACTAGAAGAAAAATACTGGGTTTTTAAGTGTAGTTGACTAAGTAACTTTCCACAGAAAAATGGAATCATGAGAACAACCATGTTTGATGTAGGAAGAAAACTATGCCAAATAATATATATATGTATATAATATCATGGATATTCAATTAAGGGTTTGGACATAATGAATTCGAGATACTGTTAAAATGATCATGAGAACATGTCCAAAAGATAGTTTAAACTGAAGTCCAATTGCCTGTCATGGATGAAAACGCACAGACTTCAGAGTCATCTATACAGGTGATGAATGGTGCATTGTGTGGATCTCTGCATGGCAATACTTGAAAGAAATGGATACTGGTCAAGTTAACAGCCAGCAAGCATTGGGTAATAGTGAAGAAAAAACACATCTGACATCCTGAAACAAGATATAGCTGAGAAATTTAAAGGGTATATTTATTCTATGGCCAACAGGAGCTAATGAAAAAATAAGGGGCTCAGGTTAGTTCCATTACACTTTATATTGGTGTTCAGCTTGATTTTGCTATCCTGACTATGCCCCCATATCATTTTTACTTCCCGCACAATTCCATTCTGCTTTAAAGATATCACCATTTTTGAAAACAGTTCAACAATATATTTATGATGAAGAGGGAACAAACCATGAGGATTGAGAGAGAAAAGGGAAGAGTGAAAGTGGAGAGGGAAGCAGGAGGCAGAAGAGATTTAGCATAGAATCTTAAGAGGCAAATATATTTTGAAATAGGAGAAAAATATCCAAAGGGCTAGGGAAGAAATAGATATGCAGATGTGGAGTATAATCAGGGAATATTTCTAGTGATTATTTCCAAATTCATTAAATGAAGGAATTAGAGGAAGAGCAAGGGAAGAGGGAAAGCCAATAGGAATAAATGTGAATTAGTTATTACTTGCTTAATGATGAAACAAATAATTTTCAATTTACAATTAGCCACTGGGAATTCTCTGAAAACTCCTTTATTTACCAGTTGCTGGTAAACTGCTGCTTCCCTGATTTGATTTTTCACATCACTCATCTTTGATGCAAGGGCTAGTTGACTATTAGGAAAAATCTGGCAAATATAACATATTTGTTGCATCTGCCTGACTGCAGAAGAATCACGTGTGACTAGAACAGTCAGTTCAGTATATAGTCTTTTAGTTCATGATGACAGTCCCTTGAGATGAGTGCTTGAACCTCTCTGCTTCATGCCATTTGTAGAATCATATAGGTTGTATTCACCTGCAGGGAGGAAATCTTTTGTCCATGTCAACTGAACTCCAGTCCTGTAAATACTGCTGTCATGTAGAGCTTCCCTTTAGGTCTCTTTTGTTTTGATCTTACTCATCCAGAATTTGCAATATATTGACGCATTCTGGTATGAAGTTTACGTTTTTCCTAAAATCTAAAAACTCTCTGAGTTTGCATTTCTAGAAAGTATGTGACCAAATTATGTTTGAAGTTCATTCTGCAGAATAGTCAGGGTTGTTGTTTGTTTGGTTGGTTGTTTTTGTTTGTTTGTCTTGCTTTGTTTAACTCAGGAATAAGGAAAGTCAGACAGTTTTATTAACAATGAAATTTCTAAAATTTTGTAGTATGCTAATGCCCCACCTGACATTAACCATTTCCATAAGTTATTTTAACTTGGCACTCTTCGTGGAATACATTTTGGAAATATTAATCTAGTTTAAGGCATCGCAGTGCAGATTTCATTACGAAGCAGACTTAATTTCTGTCTTTGTAAGACAGACATTAAATTATAATTAATTTACTAATTCTGAGTGGGCAAATTATTGTAAGAAAAACACAGGGAATCTAACCGAGCCTGGGAGGTGAGGGAAGGTCTTTCTGTGAAATGATGTTTAAGCTAAGACCTGTAACGGGTTTGAGTTTTTTAAAGAACATTCCAGGTAGAGGGAAGAGCAAATGCAGTGCCTCTGAGGCAGGAAAACTTATGGGCAATCTGAACAATTGATAACAATCCAGGAGAACTCAAGGCAAGAGATAGCACTAATGAAACATATTTTCTAGTTGGTAAGGAAGACATGCTCTATACTTTGCCCTTTTAATTCCAAACCATTAGGAATCACCTGTTCCAGAAAATGATGAACTAACTGTTCAGGACTGACACACCACTAAGAATAACCTAAAGAGCAGGAATAAACATAAACATCATCTCTTTGAAGGCACTGGAGAGCTGTCAAAGCAAACACCTACAGGAGCACAATTCCAAGGTGAAAAAGGGAAGTTCAGAGAGGTGAGGCAAATGTTGAGAACCTTTCTTAATCTGAAAGTATTAGCCAGTTTGAAAGATTCAGCTGAGAGTTTAGAAGCTTAGCAGAGCACTCAGCAGTTTCACAAGGTGTGGGGAACATAAACCATGTTCAGGCCCTCCAAAGAGAAGGGATACCATCAAAATACAGAAGGCCTTCATTTGGGAAAACAAAAGTGAGTGTTTACGAAGGCTAAATCTCAGCTTCAAATCAGCTCAATCTTTGTTTAGTTTAGATGATCTACCCTACCCTGTCTACCAAAAGCAAAAGTAAATTTTCTCAGAAGGAAGAGATCACCATTTCAGGCCTAAAATTATTTCCACAAATTATAATTAACAATGAAAGTAGCTAAAGACAAAAACACCAAACTGAAGAAGAAAAAGGAAAAAATATGGAAAATATAGAACACTGCCCAAGGAACATTTGGGGCTTGGAAAAAATGTCTAACATACCTTGAAGTTTCAGCATGAAAGGAGTGAGGAGTGGAACGAAGGCAATAATTCAACAGCTAATGACCAATAATACATTTTTTAATTTTAATGTTTATTTATTATTTTTGAGAGAGAGATAGATTGCAAGTGAGGGAGGGGCAGAGAGAGAGGGAGACACAGAATTGAAACAGGCTCCATGCTCTGAGCTGTCAGCACAGAGCCCAATGTGGGGCTCGAATGCATGAACTGTGAGATTATGACCTGAGAGGATGTTGGACACTTAACCAAATGAGCCACCCAGGTGCCCCTGACCAATAATCTTCTAAAACTAATGAAAAATATTAAGCTACACATGTAAGATGTACTGTAATTCCTGAGTAGTATAAATACAAAGAAAACCACATCTAGACATATCATAGCAAAATGTAGGAAATAAAAGATGAAGTTAACCTTAAAAACAAGAGAGAACAGGACACATTACTTCCAAAGATTCAACAATAAGATTGAGAGCTGACTTCTAAACAAACAAATAATAGAAACCAAATAATATCTACAAAATGTTGGGTGGGAAGAAAACTCTGCCAACTAGTATTCTATCTCTAGCTAAATACTTACTCAAAAATGAAGATAAAATAAAAATGTGATCAAATAAATAAAAGCTGAGGGAATTACACTCCTCTAGACCTATACTAAAAGACACACCAAATAGGGTTTTCAGGCAGAAGAACAAGTGGATGGAAGCATGGAAATGACAAAAGGAATGAGAATTGATAGAAAGGATAAATGTGTAATAAAAACTGACAGGGGCGCCGGGGTGGCTCAGTCAGCTGAGCGACCAACTTTGGCTAGGGTCATGATCTCACAGTTTGTGGGTTCAAGCCCCGCGTCGGACTCTGTGCTGACAACTTAAACCCTGGAGCCTGCTTCAGATTCTGTGTCTCCCTCTCTGTCTGCCCCTCCCCCACTCATGCTGTGTTTCTGTCTGTCTCAATAATAAATAAACATTAAAAATAAATAAAAACTCACAGAATGAAACAGAAATTATGTCTTGAGATTGTATATTCAGACATGTATAAATAAACATATTATATATAAAGATAGGGCAAAAATAACACAAAAATCAAGGGAAAGTTAAACAAAATGTTCCAAGCTTCTTACATTTTCCAGGAAGTGATAAAATAATACTACAGTTTACCAAGTCAAGACTACATGTTGTAAAATGTGTGGCAATTCCAAAGAAAAATGAAAGAGTACATAGTTAAGAATCTACAAGAAAATAACTGAATTAAAATTCTTAATTGAACTTTTGCTTCAGATACATATAGAACTCCCCCTGCCACCACAAGGAACTAGAAAACTGGACAAATTATATGAAACAGCTATTTTAAGGCATTAGAATAAAAGCGGCGCTATACTGTGATCTCTGAAAAAAGGATAAATGAGTAGGAACCACTACCCCTGGCTTTCCATATGGAGTCATTTTTAAGATTACAACATGGAAGGATTTAACCAATATGGATGTCTCACTGAATTTAGGAACTAGAAATCAGAGTTTGAGGTAACTGAGGTGGCTGGCAGTAGTGGGACAAACTACCATAGAAAAGGAAGATATGCAGAAAAAGAGATCCAGAAATCTGCATAGGGATCACTTGAATTGGCTGCTAAATAACAAGCTGTGTATAGATAGGGTAAGACTGGACAAGTCCAAGCAAAAAACTATCAAGAACCAGGTGAGCCATTCCAAACCTCATGCAGGGCTGGGAGACATTCAAGTGTGAAGGAGCTCTTTTGATTATTGAGAGCATTCAGTAAGATTCCAGAAGGGTCATGCCTTAGCAGCAAAATTAAACTGGCTCTACAATAAAGACTAGTCTCAGTCTACTGTCTTTTAAAAAGATGAAAAGAAGTAAAGGGGAAGAAAAGAGGTGAGAAACTTGAAAGGAGGATCATCCACAAGAAAAGACACAAATCTCATCAGAAAGCTGTGCCAACACCAATGCTCTGCTGAAGACGCACTCTGGGTCCTTCTAGGACAAGGTGAGAGCAATATTATTGGTAAAAAAAAAGTAAACAGATTGCTTGGAGCACCACTATCCAATTGAAATGTAATGCATACAACATATACAACTTTAAATTGTCTAGTGGCCATATTGAAAAAAAAACAGATAAAATTAATTTTAATAATTAATTTTATTTAACTTGATAACAAAATACTATTATTTCAGCATGTGACCAATGGAAAATGAATTATTATTGAGGTATTTTACATTTTTTTTCTTGCAAACTCTATGAAGTACCAGTGCATATTTAGACTTTCAGCAATCTCAATTCAGACTAGCCTCATTTCAAATGCTCTACAGCCATATGTAGCTAATGGCTACTATTTTGAACAGCACAAACCTAAAGCTGAAAAGTCTGGAATTGTTAGCTGTATATAGGAGTTGTTTAGGAAAGCCAATTCCTGGGGACCCTGAGCTCATAGGAAGTTGTAGCCCCTCCAGCGGGGAATAGAAAGTCATAATTCCCTTGGAAAATTAACCATAGGAATGGAGTTTGGGTTCAGCCGTTTGTGAACTTCCAGGGTTATTCCTGGGGAATCCTGTTTGTTATATCATAGAATAATATCGTTAATATCTAAAATATTTAATTAATGTGTCTGTTCCCTTTCATTAAAATAATGTAGCTCTTTCAAGAACTTCATTAGATCATGAAATAAACAGGAACAACCCACTGCAGGAATGTCCAATCTTTCAGTCATTGACCACCAGAACTCACCAATGGCAATTATATGCACACTGATGAAGATCATTTCCATAATGGATCATATTTAATAAAGACATACCATTTGTTGGAAAAATTCATCTACTTTAGTACTGTCTATAGATAATATGTCGATACTATTTTCTACTGTCTATGGCATACTATCTATATACAGTAGTAAAATAGTAGTCTAAGAACTATAAATAGACAATAAAAGGGGGTAGCTCCTGGGTATAAAACTGTGTGTGGGGAAAATTTATAGATCTTAGTCACCAAAGGAAGATAGGTCTTCTTTGGTCTCTAATAGTAATTGGCCACATTTCAGCTAAAAGCCACAAAGTCAGAAATACTTAGAAGGCTTGTTTGGGTAAGTGAGTACAATATGGATATCATCTGGCTCAGGATTATAGAGGTCTTGAAGACTATGGTTAAGTCTCTCTCATTAGTATATGTGCTTACTGAGTCTCTGAATTTTTCCTTTCAGTTTGACATCCAGGCATTATTTAGCAATTTTCAGATTCCTTAGACTGCTTCCTTAATCTGTCTATTTTAGGAGTAAACAAGAAAAATAACATAGCATTTCTTTAAAGTGAGCATCTAAAACCTCTTCAGTTACTTTCACAGGATTCTCAATTGAAGGCTGTGGCAAACGCTCCTTTCTAAATGACCTTCCTGTAGGAAATTTCATGCAACTGAGAACCTAAGCACATCCCTAGGTATACCCCCAAATATGACTATGTAACTTTGAACTGGAGGACTTGATATCTGCATACTTTTGATTTTGATGCAACAACAGTGGTCAGAAAAAACTTAACGAGGAAATTTCTGCAAAACTATTAACAACAAAGACATCAACAACAATTCTGGTATACGATATCTATTGAATACTTATTACATGCAGGCATTGAACAAAATGTGTCACATTTCCCTAATTCTACTTGCACAACAACCTTTGAAAGAGGTATTCTAAGTTTCCCCTGAGGGAATGTTAGGGGGGAAAGTAACTTATACAAACTCACCACACTAGTAATGGTAGGACTGGGGTTTGGATCCAGAGAGTCTGATTTCAGATCATGCCACTTCTTGCTATACATACTTACTCTCACTTGTAAAGGAGCTAAATCCCACTTACACAGTTGACCTTTGAACAATGCCAGGGTTACCAGACCCTAAAATTCTGTGCATAACTTTTGACTTCCCAAAAACTTAGCTACTAATAGCCTACTGCTGACCAGAAGCTTACTGATAATATAAAGTCTCAATTAACACACATTTTGTATGTTATATGTATTATATACTGTGTTATTCTTACAATAACATAAGCTAGAGAAAAGAAAATGTTAAGAATATTATAAGAAAGAGAAAATACAATTATAGTACTATTCTAATAAAAACTCTGTGCATTGGCAGTGCTTCCAGTGGTCCTAGGAATCTGTCTCTTGCTTCAACAGTTTCAAACGAAATAGATCCAGGGACATCCCTTCTTCCAGCCTCCTACCATCATCCAACATCTTTCCCATTTGCAACTTTTGGAACCATCTTCTCAGCCATCCTCTGCCTCAGGACCAGCCAACACCATGTTTTGAACTTAGCTCCTTATTGCCAATCAACCATGAGCTCTCAGATTCATCAGAATTATTCCACCGGTGAACTCAGGCCACCATCAACCACTGATCAGCGATGCATCTGCAGGCCTCCTACACCCACCTTTCTCTGCTTCTATTTCCACAGTGGCAATGTGACTCTGGAGGGCATCGGACACTTCCAGAGCTGGCTGAGGAGAAGCAGGAGGGCACCAACCAAAATTGAAGTGGCAACTGCATCCTCTTCCAGGATGTACAGGATACAAGATAACTAGGGAACCCCCAGAAGCCATGGAATCCACCAGTGTCCTAGTGAAAGACCTCAACCAGGCCCTTTAGGAGCTGCATGCCACGGGTTCTGCCTGTGGTGACCCCATATCTATGACTTTCTGGAGACATACTTCCTAGATGAGGAGGTTAAATTCATCAAGAAGATGTAACTATTTGACTAATCTCCACCAGCTGGAAGAGGTTCCCAGGGTGGTCTGGGTGAGTATCTCTTTAAAATTCCCATCCATAAGCACTACTAGCCATCTCCAGAGCCCAGCCGTCCCATTTGGCATTTCCCTGGTGTCAAGACTTCTACCTAACCCTCTCTTGGCAGCCACTAGACAGCTTTTTAACCACGCAGAGCCCTCTCCCAAGCCCTGGGTCAAATGCAAACAAAAAAGCTTTCTGCAGGAAAAAAAAAAATCCACATATAAATGAATTTGTGCAATTCAAATGTGTGTTATTTAAGGTCAACAGTACTTCAAAATCAATCCAGATTTCTCCAATAACCCTCTCTGCACCCCATTCTGGATCTAAAACTTAGCTAAGTATCCCTCTTCTTTCCTCTCAAAGCATTACCTATCCACCACACTTTTAGTATTATTTGAATTACCTATTTACTCAGTGTCTCCCACTAGATTTAAATTTCTTTAAGGTAATGATTTTAAACTGAGAGTGATTTTGCCTGCCAGGCACACTTGGTAATATCTGGAGACACTTTGAGTTCTCACAGCTGGCAGAGTGGTGCTACTGGCATGTAGTAAGTAGAGGTCTATGATGTTGCTAAACATTTTACAGTGCACAGAACAGCTTCCTACTAGAAAGAAATATTGGGCCCAAAATTTTAGCAGTACTGAGATTAAAAAACCCTTCTTTAAGGCAAGACCAACCATAATCTTTGTATTCAGCACCCAATGCAATATCTGGTACATAGCAAGTGCTCAATAGATGTTTGTTTAACAAACTCAAAAGATATTGTGTGTTAGAAAAAGTATGACCCATTTTCTATTCACTTGAAAATCCCTTCCCTGATCTTCCCAGATTGAGTTGACTCCTCCATCACCCATCCTTTATGAAGTATCATTACCTTAAGTCACCTACCTAGAAAACCTTTTTGCATTAACATGTTTGTTAGATGGTAACCTCCTACCAGGCTTAGATGTCTTTGCATCTCAGTCTCTAGCTATACAAAATAGTTTTAAAATATATTTTAAAAGAGTAAAAATAGAGAAATGCCAAAATTAGTGACTTGTTAGTAATGCATAGTTCCACTTAGCCCCAAATAATATAGGTCATGCAGCCACAAGGGGTAGAGAGTAAGATCATCTGGGTAGAATGAAGGCTGGTCCTGATGTACCTCATTATATTTTATTTTCTAGTTTTCTATTAGGTAAGCCTCTATTATCCCACTGTATAGAAACTATTACAGCTGTTCTTACTCAAGTTTCTCTCAAACATAAATTTCCCCCATTAAGATTATGATTTTATTTTCATTTGTCTTTCACAGGTCTGAAAAATCTTGTTGCTGAAACTGGTGTCAGGACACTCCACGGTAGGGACTTTCTTGGTTTTCTTGCAAAGGTTTAAGCAAGTATTCTCCTGCAAACTTGCTTCAGAAAAAAACTGATTTTTCTCATTTAAAACAGGAGAAATAGCATCAAGTGTCATAAGTGGTTGCTCATGTTTAAGAGCAAGAAAGTGAAGGTATTTCTTGTGAAAGGCATCTAAAAATGTTTGTTAAATTTTATTGGGCTATTAAAAACATAGTCTCATTAATGGTTTGGTTTGAAAGGAGTTAATATTTTAGTATTGGTAGAATAATGGTAATCTTCATGTCTCTCATATTTTTGATGAATTATGACCTGCGTACTCTTTTCTTAGTTTAGTATCTCAGTCTTTCTTAGGTTGCCCAATCCTACTTTCTGGTTTAAGATTTAATCAAGATGTTACCCTGGTGTGTTTTAAGTGATGGATTAATGACCATTTGTCAGTAGATCGTTCTTTATGTAGAAAAAAATGCCATTACAACTTTTAACTTTAGCTATGACAAAACAGCTACTAGTAGATCAAAACACCAAGAGGAACTAAAAAAGATAGATAATTAAAAAAAATAATTTTTGAGGTATTGGAAAGCTTCAAAGGTGCCAGTACTTGAAGGAGTCCTGGCACTCAAAAAAGCAAAATACTTATTGGAATGAGCTTGAGATCTGTGTTCTGGTTTTCCCCTTTGAGGCATTTTCTAAGTCTTTAAGGCTTTTGGCACAAGAAACAAGAGAATTGTCAGTAAAAGAAGCAGAAATTAGTGGATGAGTAGAACATTCAGTGGTCTCAGGTTGCTGGGGAAATACAATTTAAGTTCAGACCTGACACAGCATCCAGGACTGGAAAGACCACAAATCTGTACTGAGGAAAGGATAATTATTAATCAGTGCTGTCGGGGCTATGGCACACCTGCATGGGGTGGGGTTGGGGGAATCTTGACCTTTATATTGCACCATCAAAACAAAAATAAGTCCCTTCCAAGTATATTTTAGGTTTAAATTCAAAATTCAAAAGTGAAAACTTCTACAAGATATCATGGGAAATTATATTAAGGTTGACAAAATTTTTGTAAATAGGACCTCAAAAAGAAAAGATTGAGCAATTGGGCTACATTAAAAATAAGATTTTTTCCCAAAGGGCACCTTTAAGAGAATAAAAACAATAAGCCCCAGAGTGAAAGAAAACATTTTCAATTCATATATCCAACAAAGGACTTGTGCTAGAACATATAAAGAGCTCCTACAAATCAGTAAGAAAAAAATATAGACAACCCAGTTTTAAAAACGAAAAAAGACTTGCACAGGCACTGTATAAAATATGATATCAAATGGACAATAAACATGAATATGTACTCAAAATCATTATCCATTATGAAAATGCAAAGTAAAACTACAATAATACAATCATGGCTAAAATTAAAGATAACACCAACTGTTCATGAGATTTTGGAAAACTCAAACTTTTACATGGTGTTGTGAAAATGGGAATTGGTACAACTGCTGTTTGGCAATACTGGTAAAGTTAAATATATGCATAATTTATCATTGAGCACTTCTACTCAAAAACATGCTCAGCCAAAAAAAAAAAAAAAAAAAATATTTCTCTGGGGACCTGGGTGGTTCATTTGGTTAAGCACACAACTCTTGATTTCAGCTCAGATCATGATATATTTGTGAGATGGAGCCTTTCATCATGCTCTGTACTGACAGCCACAGAGCCTGCTTGAGATTCTCTCTCCTCTCTCTACCCCTCCCCTCACTCACACACACACACACGCTCTCTCTCTCTCTCTCAAAATAAATAAATAAACAAACTTAAAAAGGTATGCTCATCAAAAGGCATGTAAGAATGCGCATTGTAACATTATTTGTAATGCCCCCAAACTGGAAATAATACAAATGTCTTTTAACAGTAGACTGAATTAATAAATTATAATACATCTTCATGCAAAGCACTATTAACTAGTAATAATTAAATATTATTTCATAAAATAATGACAATATCACAATCTCAATGAAGGAAGTAAAGCAAACAAAAAAGGAATACAGACTATACAACTTAATTTAATTAAAGCTCAAAAACAGAAAGAATTAATTGGTGGCAAAGAAGTCAAGATAGTAGGCAATATCTCCTGCCTTTGGAAAGGGATGCTAAGAAGTGGGAAAGGCATGAAGGAGGATTATGAGCTGCTGGTAATATTCCATTTCTGGATCTGAGTAGTGGCAGTGTAACCGCTAGTGAGAAAATTTCTCTGGGTTATACACTTAGGACTTGGCATATTGTTTTATTTTATATATGTAGGTTATTTAATTTTTTAAAATTTTTATTTTTGAGAGAGAGAGACAAAGTGGGAGCAGGGGAGGGGCAGAGATAGAGGGAGACACAAAATCTGAAGCAGGCTCCAGCCTGAGCTGTCAGCACAAAGCCCAATGCAGGGATCGAGCCCACAAACCATGAGATCATGATCTGAGCTGATATTGGACACTCAACCGACTGAGCCACTCAAGCACCCTATATATGTATGTTATTATTTAGCATAAAGTTTATGCTCTAAAAACTTTATTACAAGTCACAGGACAAAACAGTATTCATGTCTTAGGAAAAGCCCATAGAAGTTGTATTTTGGTAATCAAATTGCAAAAAGAAGTGCCTATCTCACATATTATTACTTTTGATTAAGGTATCCTTTTCTTCTTCCTATACACTTTTACCACTTGACATTACATTAAATCCTAAGCTGTTTATTGCCTGTCCTCCTCAACTAACAAGTAAACTAGATGAAGGCAAAAAGTTTGTCAATTTTATTTACTATTTGTCTATTTCTTCATACTCAGCATCTAAAATAATACATTAAAAAATTCCTCAAAAATATTTATTGGATGAATGAATCAATGGATGAAAGAATGAAGCTAATTATGGCCATTAGAGGTCATTGATGCTTTCATTTAAATTTTGTTTGAATTTCACACACACTGATCCTTACAGAAAGTCCTCAATAATTCTAGATTTTAAGCAACTTACATGAGGGGGGCAATAAATAATTAAATTTGTGAAAGTTCTGGAATATAACCCCATTACTCTGCTTACTAGCTACAATGAAGACACAAAGGGAGAAGAACAGAAAGCATTATAATTGTTTTTATTTGAGGCAGTTAGGCAGTTTTTTTGCCAGCCAGATTCCTCTCTGCAGAATTTTTAGTTTCTTAAAAAGAGAAAATAGTTCTTATCTGTCATTCAGAGAAAAAGGAAGAAAATATGGCTCAATAGCTAGAGCATAATGACTGGACTAGTGTTTAAAGTAATGTGATCATCTGCTGACTGGTATATACCCCTAACTAAACCATGGAGGAATGGTGGATAGTCTAAATAAGAATACTCCTTTTATGAAACAAGTGACATGAGCCCTATCTTTATGGGCCCAGTGGCCCCAGAGCCTGTGACCTCTGGGCCTAGATGAGCAGCACAGAGGGGAAGCCAGAGAGCTCAGAGAAAATCTAGACAGCCTGCCTGGCATAGGGTGGGACTATAAAAGTGGCCCTGAAAGAGTGAGCAGAGAGAAGGAGCAGCAGTGGCCATTGTAGGGCATTACAGGGAAACAGTGAGTCACTTAATATAAACAATAAAGGAGAGAAAAATTGGAGCAGAAAGAAAAGGCCAACAACTAGAGTAGTTTCAGGAGAAAGGGAAAATGAACATTGTCCATCTGTATCCAGGGAAGCAAAGCCCAGTTATCTAATTGAGCACTGAGTAAAGACTGAATCACTTTACATAGAAAGACATGGTAGAGGAAAGAGTAGAATGAGTGATGAAGGCAGCAGGTCAAATGCTAAGGCAGCTTTCCTCACATGAGGGACAAACTTAAATGAACATTTGTTGTGCATTGTTACATCATTGATGTTCAATTTAGCTATTTAGTACATTCAGTTAATATTTCATTTTAAAGATAACTAAAAAAAAAAAATAGTAAGTCTTCAAAAAGAATTCTAAAAGACCATTAGTTAATTCCCAAATTCCAAAGGACTGATGCCCAATAAGGCTGTACAGAACAGAACAGAGGCATGTTACCTCCCTACCCAGTAGAGAGGAAATGTCCATGTTACATGGCAAATTCCCTAAGTAAGTGTGATTTGAGGGATGCCCATGATCAAGTTCATATTTGAAGAAGGAAGGTAAAACCTAGTACACATGCCTTCTGTTTTTTTTTACCCTGAGTTTATGCAGTTAGATTTTGGTCTTTCTTCATAAATATGGCTGAAACACAGTATTGAAATTTTCATTGGGTCAACAGACACTGCTAAGAATTCAAAATTAAAACTAATATTAGAACCTGTTAGAATGTTCTTTTTTAAAAATGCAAGCTCACGTAAAGCATACTCTAGGTAGGTTATTAAAGCTCTAAGCTGAACTAATTTTTTTTCCAAAGAAGTTAAAATGTTAATGAAATGTCATTACCAGGGGCAAGGGAAAGGAAAGGATTAAACAAACTACTGTTGTGTAACTCCGACTTAAGGGACAATATCCATGATGAACCTATTATCTCTGTTTCCAGGCAAGATATTTACTGAATCCACTTTTTAAACCAGCCAAAATTGCAAAATGCAATTCATTCTTTAAATAATTGGAAATCAGTATTATGAATGGATTTTGATTGCTAGAAAAAATGTTAGCTTTTTCTTATTAGCAAAGCACAGCCGAAAATGAAGATGGAAGACAAATAAAATATGGACTTGTTAATGGACCCTGGAAAAATAAATGAAGTTTTCTTAATTTCTTAGTGACTATGGAGAGAGTATTTATGTCAAAATGAAGAAGACAGCTCTGTAACAGCTCTGAAAAATAAGTAGGAAGCATATAGAAATGGGTATTGAATTAGGCCTTTTTCTTTTTCTCCTTAGCTACTTTTTAAAGAATTACAAAAATAATTTTTAATCCCTAATTAAGTCAGTATTCAGGATTTATTTTTCTTATATTTGTTGAAGTCTTATATATCTACGAAATATATTGGTTTCAGAGGTAAACAGATATTCAAGGTATGTAATTGGGTATAAAGAGAGTTGAGTCTTAAATCTGGAAAGAGGTGGAAAGAAGGCTGTACTCCAGAATGAACCTGTAACTGATTGGACTTGGTCACTTAACTTCTGAGCATTCATTTACTCGTGTGTTAATTAGAGAAAATAATACCAGTCCAATAGACCTCAATACTCATTGCGAAAAATCAAAGTAAATAACAGAAGGAACAGGTTGTTGAAAGTGATTTTTCCTGTTTCTAGCATCTCATTGTTAGGCTGGACATTTGCTAACTTGCAGATGTTCATATGCCCACTACTGGGCTGCCATCAAAGTGAAGAATAATGCAGCTGTGTATTAGGCTTCCCTATAGAAACAGAAAAATAGGATATCAATCTATCCATATGTATATATATACATATATATACATATTTACATGTATACATTATATTTATATGTATATATACATATATATACACATACACATTTGTATATATAGATATATGATTTACTATGAGGAATTGGCTCACACAATTATGGAGGTTAAGTCCCACAGTCTGCTATCCATAAGCTGAAAACCCAGGAATTCTGGTATTGTAAGTTCTAGTTTGAAGGCTGAAGAAAAGATGTCCCAGCTCAACCAGTGAAGCAGGTAAAAAAGGATGATACTTCCTTCATCAGCCTTTTGGTCTAATCAGTCCATCAATAGGTTGGATACTATCCACTCACATTGGGGAGGGCAATCAACAAAGTCCACCAATTCAAGTGCTACTATTATGTGGAAACACCCCCATAGACACACAGAGAAACAATGATTTATCTGGGAACCTGTGGTCCACTCAAGCCGACACATAAAATTAACCATCACAGGCTGATGTTGAAAGAACTTGGCAATAGCCATCTAAGCAATTAGGACATACTTAAACATGGAGACTGATGCTTTCTTCCTGCTCGGAGAACTATGAATACAAAAAAATGGCTAGAGCATCATAATGTTAGGAAAGAAAAGCTGCAGTGGAGAGCTTCCTGTAAGCCAAGTGGACACCACAAAAATCACCAGGCTTAAGCTAATATTTGAATTATACCATTCCAAGGTGATATTTAGCATTAAGATGTTGTGGAGTACAGTCAAGAGCAAGAGCTTGAGGGTCAAGGAAATGCTTACAAAAGGTCAGCAAGGGAATTGATCTCAGCTTCAGGAAAAGATACATAGTCCACTGGGCCCCTATAACAAAAATACCATAGACTGAGTTGTTTACAAACAACAAGCATTTAGTTCTCACAGTTCTGGAGGCTAGAAGTCCAAAATCAAGGCACCAGAAGATTCATTCTCTGGTGTGAGCCCACTTTCTTCTTCATACATGAACAGCTTCTCACTGTGTTCTCACGTGGCAGAAGAAGCAAGGAGGCTCTCTGGGTATTATATATATGTAATATATATAAAATATGTAAGTATATTATATATATTATAAATATAATATATAAAATATATGTCTTATTCAGGAGGGTTCCACTCTAATCACAGAATTACCTCCCAAAGACCTCACTTCCTAATACCATCCAATTAGGTATTAGAATTTTAACATGATTTTGTGGGGAGGTGGACATAAACAGATATAATGCAATGTGGCTTTGGGCTACACACAAATGACCAATATGAAAATACCACAATTGAAGGCTTACCACATAGAGGACATCTACAACCTGATTACAACAGTTCCAGGGATGTAGAAATTTTCCACTAATCTCCTCTTCTCTTGTTGTAGAGCATGAGTAAGAAGAGGAGGAGGAAGAAAAGTGAAAGAACAGACCATCCTCCTCACCCTGCACTGCAGATCTTCTACCTAACAATTATGCATCAGCAAGAAATACGAGAAACATTTTGAAGGATAAAAAATTGAAGTTTTATTTGGACTAGATTAGACCAGAAAACTTTGGGATCTGCTAACAATATCAGAAAAGGGAAATCTAGTATAATGATAGTGACTGGGGAAAAAAAAGGAGAACCATTTCCAATGTATATCCCATTGAATATACTGGCTTAATAAAGTGATTACATAGGTTATAACATATTTTTAAATGTTTAAAGCCTTATAAAGTATTGAGGCTTACATTCATTGCATTTGTAGTTATTGTTACTACTAAATGATAAACAGAATTGTAACGTGTTTATTTTTTCTTTAATTTTGAAAAGATACCTACTATCAGCAAGTAATATTTATCATTTCAATCTTGTCACTCCTCTTCAAAATTCTTGAGTGGGTTTTCATCTATATAAAATTTGAATGAGTCTCATGTTATTTAAAGATGAAACGCTGGACAATTTCTTATTCTTATTATTCATTTTTTTAAACATGGATATCAATAAATATAATTGTACTTCATGTGCTTCAGATTTATGAAATAGCTTTTTGAATATATTTCCAAATTTCGCATTTATTATGTGAAAAGTAAAAGCTCCTTTGTTTTAGAATTAATGTTTTCTGGCATTTCTTGGTTAATGACATAAACTTCCCACTTTATATCCTTTTTATCTTCATTCAATGATGAAAGCTCACTGACACCTGGAATCATAACCTATACATATACATGCTTCTTTTTTACCAGCCAGGATTATCTTTAGGTACAGAGAAGAGAAAGTGATGATCTGAGCCCTGCAAACATCTCTTCAGTTCCATCTTCCTAAGGGTATATTGTCCTGCAGGTGTGCATACCATAGACTGGAAAGTAGTCAGGTGTGGCTGATTGTAGGAGGTATGCTAACAACTTACTGGGGCCAGTCAATCACATGTGTGAGTGTAAGTCCAGAGAACCAGAGGTAGGAAGAAAAAGGAGTGGACCATCTCATTTGAGTGCAGAACTTCATAGAGTCTGAAATTTGTAACTTCAGATTGGGCCTTTCGGATAATTATGAAGGTCCATCTGTTAAAAGAAGAGGAACTCATTTCATATAATAGTTTATTGGCTTGATTTTTAATCTTAAATATTTAGACATTTAATATAAGAGCCTCCATTTTTTACTCTTGCTCTGACCATATGATGCTAGGGGCAGACAGGACTACCATCGTTCTCCAAGTCATGTGCCAAAGGTAAGGTTAAGGCGACACATGGAAAGGTCCACTGAGAAGCAACACTAAAAGCCCATCTACTGAGAAGTAGGGTAAATTGTAGCATTGTCTTGAATTTATTTCCTTTTCAGAGTGCTGGCTAAACCCCATTCAGGTAATTGATCATATCTAATTAAGCTACCTATGTGTTTTCAACTTGTTATAGCATTTTTCAGTGTTCTTACTCACCCAGGGTTGGATAAAATAGTTCTCAAGTGTATAATTTTGTAAAGCTCTCCAGAGTGAAACAAGAGATTAGTATAAGGTCATAATTGTGATGATAAAAGCAGTCTTACATTCATGTTCAAAATTTCTGTAATGATTTAAGAAAAAAAAACTTCTGTCATTAGTAAATGTGATCAGTGAAAATGTATCATCCAAACTTTAAAACTAAATCAATTAGAATTTAGCTTTCTAAATTGGTTGATATTCTCTGCTTTGTTTTCACACGGTTTCTGTTAAATTTTCAAGCCCATCTCTAAAAATGATCTATCAGTTACTTGCTAGTCAATTTCCCTATTAGCACAGGTTTGTTTTAAGAAATGTGTGCCCCATAGTCCCTACTGACTGGGCAAGAGGCTGTCTGCCTCCTTGGCCTAATTGATCAGATGAGGGCAATTACCTGACCTAAGCTGGAACAGTTGTAATTCCTGTCAAAAATAAGTGCAAGGACTCAAAAACTCTTGTCAATCTCTGTTGAGGATTTGACCCAATATATATGCAATACCAAGGTAGGGGTAACTATGTTAGACTTATAAGCAAATGGATCAGAAGTCTATATGCAAAAAGAGAATTATGAAGCAGATGCACACAGAAAGGTATCTTAGCAGACAGACCTCACTGCCTATATGACAGAAAGAAAGACGCTGCCTTGATTTCTGCTGTTTTCTTGATTCTGGTTCCAAACCAGTAACTGACAGCTAATTTATTTCTTTTGATTCTAAAAGACGCCCCTGCATGCTTATAACAAGTTAGACTTTTTTTTAATTATACTGACTTAAGTGGTGTATAAGAACAATCATCTAATAATAAAAAAGAAATAGATTTTACTGTCCCTTATTGTGTAATTCTATGATGACATTCTGTATACAATCCATATTTAGAAATGAACTCAAACCAAACCCTCATAAGGATCCTATGATATAGGTACTATTATAATCACCATTTTATAAATGAGAAAATTGAGTAACAAGACGTTACTTGTCTAATGTCACTCAGCTAGCATTTAAGGTCATTCTAGAAATCAAACACAGACTGTGTGGGTTCCAGGATTCACACTCTTAAGAACTACATAATTTACAGCCTATCAATTTTTCTATTAGCTAAATAATATTTTAGAGAAGGCTTAGGGTAACTCATAATTTATTTAGAAATTGCATTAGGTAGAGTAATGAAAAACATATAGCCATTAGAACAAATCTGAGAAAACTATAAGTATTTGGAATTATGAGTTTCATATGCAGATTAAAGTCATAAAACCTTTAACCTTCCTTTATAGAATGCCTCATTGACCACTCTTTCTCAGAAGAGTTACAAAGAAGATTGATGTATGATAAAATCATTATGAAAATTAGGGGATTTATTTTAATTTTCCAATGAATAAGCAAACATGAACTAGAGAGTAATAAGACCAAATATTTATTAAGCACTCAAGAGAGCTTGAGTACAGTTCTTGCATGGCTAAGAATCTCTTTCCAGGTTAAAATAATTTCTGTGCATAGCCTTCCTTCCTCTATAATATATATTTACTTAAAATGAGACAAAAGAAGCTAAGACTGAATTGACATTTTAAAGATTTGGAACTTTTGTTTTTGTTTTTGACTTTACTAAGATTAATACCATCTTAAGGTAAAAGCAAATATAATCTCTAAAAGTAAGTTTGAAAAACGCTAATGACCAAAAATGTAATAATAATAAGCAATACTGTGTTTTGGATCATTAAGATTTAGACAACAATAATCTGCAGTTTATACTCAGACCAACTCTGTGAGGCCAGTAAAAATAAAGGGCAAAATCCATGCCACTAATAGCATACAATCTGGCTTGGAAGATGAAAGGTACCCACACAAAACAAGTATACACCGACAAGTGAGGGTTTGCTTTGTTATTTACTTCTGCCCCCAAACCCATTGGGAAAAAAAAAAAAGATATAGTCAACTTTAAATAGAAGCATGTAACCAGCCATACATTATGTGCTACGAAATAAAAGTCTAACAGAGAAAGTAAAGAGTGGTGATGCAATAGTCAAGGAAGGCATCTTGAAGCATGAAGATAAGTCCTTACCTTATCCTTACAGGATGAAAAGTATTTCAATAAGCAGAAAGAAGTGAGGAGTCCATATTTAATTCCAGAAAAACAGCATAAACTTAAGCTAGGAAACAGGCAGCATTATATTGTGATTATTCTCCCAGCATCCGTTCTTGCTACCATGCAAGTGAGAAGATAATGGCCCTAGTTCCAGTAATAAATACAGGTAATCAGGGTAAATCCATCCTTCTTTTCAGTCACTGGTCCAAATTATCCAGGGATAAGTCAATCTGTAAATGGTGTCCACTGGTTTCTGTGGTTCAAGGAAGAAGTCTTAATTTTGTTGTGGGAGGGTGGCCAACAGACACATGAAACGATGCTCAGCGTCCCTCCTCATCATGGAAATACAAATCAAAACCACACTGAGATACCATCTCATGCCAGTCAGAGTGGCTAAAATGAGCAAGTCAGAGGACTCTAGATACTGGTGAGGATGTGGAGAAATGGGCACCCTACTACACTGTTGGTGGGAATGTAAACTGGTGCAGCCCCTCTGGAAAACAGTGTGGAGGTTCCTCAAAATATTAACAATAGAACTCCCCTATGACCCAGTAATAGCACTGCTAGGAATTTACCCAAGGGATACAGGAGTGCTGATGCATAGGGGCACATGGACCCCAATGTTCATAGCAGCACTCTCAACAATAGCGAAAACATGGAAAGAGCCTAAGTGTCCATCAACAGACGAATGGATCAAGAAAATGTGGTTTATCTATACAATGGAATACTACATGGCAATGAGAAAGAATGAAATCTGGCCATGTGTAGCAACATGGATGGAACTTGAGGGTGTTATGCTGAGTGAAATAAGTCAAGCAGAGGACAGTTACCATATGTTTGCACAAATAGGAGAATTAGGAGGAACTTAACGGAGGACTGTGGGGGAAAATAGTGGGGGAGAGGGAGGGAAGCAAACCATGAGAGACTCTTGAATGCTGAGAACAAACTGAGGACTCATGGGGGTGGGGGGGAGGGGAAGGGGGGTGATAGGCATGGAGGAGGGCACATGTGGGTATGAGCACTGGATGTTATATGGGAACCAACTTGACAATAAACTATTTTTAAAAAGTTAATAAAAACATTAAAATATTTTTAAAATTTTTGTTGTAGGAGGGGATGCTTCTTTCACATTGGTCATAATGAAACTTGGGTCTCTGGTTACCATGAGTATTCTTGAGTAATGAAACATGAAAAGCATAATTCTTCATAATGATGAGAAACAGAGATGCTTTCTACTGAGGACATATTGTCAGCATGTAAAACCACTGATTTGTGATTCTATTCATATCTTTAAAATGTGACATCTATAAAGAAGGGGTTGTTTTGATAACATATAACAATGAAGAAAATATATAGGGGGATTTGCAAAATATTTCCACTGTGTATAATATTGTCCAGTCTACATGACTTCAATGATTATCACTTCATTAATAGTGAAACATTTACTTTTTAAAGTTTATTTATTTTGAGAGGGGAGAGAGAGAGAGAGAGAGAGAGAGAGAGCATGAGCCTGGGAGGGAAAGAGAAAGAGAGAGGGAGAGAGAATCCCAAGCAGGCTCCATGCTGTGAGCACAGAGCCTAATGTGGGACTCAAACTCATGAATTGTGTGATCATGATCTTAGCCAAAACCAAGAGTCAGACACTTAACTAACTGAGCCAACCTGGAACCCTGTGAAACATAATTTTTATCCCTCTATCAGACAGGAATATTTTGAGAGTCAGGGTTTATAAAAGGACTATGTTGTGATGCACAATAAGCTTTAGGAAGGATATAAGCATAATTACACTAAAATGAAAATCATTTCAAGCCATTTAATGGCCAAATTTATATTTCTTTTCAATAAACAAGTTTCACTAATGTGTTCTAGTTCCCAAAATGCCCAGAATACTAGTTATAAAGCTTCCTTAATCAATCAGAGTTTCTCTGAATCATTTTCTTTTCCAATATAATTGAAACATTTGGAATAGTGTAATATAGACAAAGTAAAAATAAAATAGTAACTTTATGTAACTCCTATTTCCAATAAGAAAAAGTACAAAGCAACTAATCCACATTTCTTTGAAGTCAGTTATAATATTATCTCAAACAGCTGAATTTCTTATTTTTCCTTTTGATATACAGTTATTTCATTTCTTGTAGTCAGTGATTTTTAACTGGAATTTAGGTCACTTAACGGTCCTCTTTTGTCTCCATCCTAGTTTCCAAATCTCTAAGTTTCATCATTTCACTTCCAGTCAGCACAATATATAAATACACAAAATCAATACTCAATTTGATAGATATAGGACTAATTTTAACAAACTTGATCTCAATCAAACCTTATTCCCAATGGGATCTGTTTTTAAATGCCCTATATTACTTAGTGTTCTAAAGTTCTTTGCTTTCTACTCTCAGCACTGCTTCCTCTTTATACTGTCAATGATAGCTTGTCTATTTTTCTGATTTTTTTTATTGGGAAATGTATGCCACTGAATAAGAAGCAGCAACTGACTTTTTTTTGCCTCAATTACATCTTTCCAATTTTTTTTTTTAATTTTAGAGAGAGAGTGTGTGTAAGTGGAGGAGAGGGGCAGAGCAGGGGAGAGGATCTTAAGTAGGTTCTGCACCCAGTGTGGGCCCCAATGCAGGGCTCGATCTCATAACCCCGGTCCCCCCCAAAAATGTTTTTAATGTATGAAAATAACTTCACACCTACTAAAAAGAATACTAATTAATCCTTATAGACCAACAATTCTGGTTTATTGGACTTCCATAATGTACTTAGTTTTAGAATAGATTTTAAAGAGAAAATTTTGCAAGTCAATAATGTTATTTTTCAGTTTCTAAAAATAAATCATTTCCTAAACTCCTAAAGTAATCCCTTTAACAAAAACATGAAACCTAAAACTTTATGACAAACAGACATTCTACCTTTTTCAAAAGATATTTGTTTAACTTCTTGCTGAATTCTTCACAATATCACACAATAGTCTGTTAATAAAGCCAAACCAAGTTTATTAGGACACACTGCATTGAGGGAGAGAACCTCCCTGACAGAGTTTGAGCAGTGTCTCAGAAGAAGAATGTCAGAGTGAGACACGTATTTATAAGACTTTGAAGTGTGAGCTCAATTGATTACAGATGGGTATTTCTAGGCAGGGAATTGACTAGTATTCAATGAGAATTTGTGATATAATAATTTGGGATTGGTAGACATAGCAAAGCAAGGGTCGTGAATTAAGTCTTGGAAAGTAAATTCCTATTCGATGAGTAAGCAGTCTACCCAGGTGAGCAGACTTTTTGTTTCCAATAAATTGATCTGTAGGAAAAGTCTGAAGTAATTGGTGAAGTTATATATTGGTTTATGTAATTATTTCTCCTAGGCAAAATTTTCTTGGAACAAGCAACTAAGACAGGTTGGCATAATTGGCCTAAAATCTTATTGAAGTCCTTATGAAACAGATGGTCTTATTAATCAGCCTTGCCTTTTGATCATTCTTCAGCCTGACCTATAGATGGTTATCACAAGGAGAAATGATGAACTAGATGTTTGTAGAGTCATCATTATATATAAGAATTCTGTTGATGCTGATTTCAACCATTACATATATCAGGTTTTCTTTTTTTGTTGTTGTTGTTGAACTATAATTTAATGGAACAGTGCCTATGAAAAGCATTTAAAATTCTAGAGGTTACATATTTGAACAATGTAATAGTCAAATACTAAAAATACTATGATCAGATTATATAGTCCTTATCTAAGCCAAAAATCAAAGTTGGTCTAATTAACTCAGGACAACAGACTGCAACCTCAAAAAAGCCTACAGACTAGCTATGGGCATACTACCTAAATTAGCTAATCTTATAATTTCCTTTGTTTCCTGGACCTTCTTAGTAATAATAAAATTTCTCAGAAATACCTACAGGATTGCAAATATAATATTTTTTTTCTAAAGTGGTACATATAATAAATCTGAAGTGCAGTTATGTCTAGGGCTTCTTACTCTATGAACAGAGATGTTCTATGGATTTCTGGCATTATTTAACTCCCTTTTCAATTTCTGAACAATGGCTGGTTAAGATTTCCCCACCATCCAATGCCTCTAGTAAAGAGTAATGTACAGAGGCTAAGGACAGAAGAAAAACATCCATAATTTCTCTTGAATAGTTAAGGTTTTGGATTCCAGAGGTCTCTTTGTTTCTCCTTGAAATAAGTTATATAATAATCTCTTTCTCTTAGTGTCAGATAGTGTATCAAATGTAGACTGATATCAGAGACTACTAAGTACTCTGAAACGGACATCAATTTACTAAGATAACAAGTACCTGTCCAGTTTATTGGTAGAATTCCATAGGCTTTTGCATTGCAAATTTGATACCTATGGTAGGGGCTGCCCAATGACAAGTTCTTAGTCAAAATACCCCTAGTCTTACTGCATAGTTTTGCACTATTTGGGGACTTTTAAGTACTAGGTGGGAGAATATATAGTAAAGATGCCATGAAGTAGATGAAATGTTATATCTTATAGGGAATCCAAAGATACCCTATATAGGAAACCTTGTTTGTAAGGTCTGTAACATGACACAGGTATTAAATAAATTTCACAGGTTTACTTTCTGAGTCTGTGAAAGTTCAGTTATAGATAGGTGTTCTCCTATGAGTGCTTTCTAGGTGTTATAGAAACTTCCCTTCCTACCCTCCCAGATATTATATAATAGGGTGTTTCAGGTTTTGCTTATCTGCCTGATGTGCTGTCTTCCACAAAAATATAAACAGCGACTATAAAACCAAAAACCACACAGTATTAATTGAGGCAAATGACTAATGAAATCATATGTTTTATTGTAAAGGATTAGAACTAAAGGGACTTAGAAGACACAGAAAAATGGTTGCAAGCCTACTAGTTCATTGAATTTTATGTTTTACCTAACTCTAAATCATGAACAAGTTGCATCCAGTGTTGAACTTATACTTAGGAGTGAATAAGAGTACAGAAAGCAACACTGACCTTAGAGAACTCATAAGTAACATAGTTAAAAAATAATTGTGTTTGTTACAAATTAAGAATTTCAACCTGAAAAGAGGAAGTTACATGGCTAAAAATAAATAACAAAAGCACACAGTTTAATGAATGATGCTTTATTTCTAAGCTCAAGGCTTTGAAAATTTTTTTAACAGTCCCAACAAAATGAGTACTTCTTTCACTGGAAAGTTGAAAACATAAAATTTAGCAATGTATTTGCTATCTAGTCAGAATCATAGCTTCCAAGAAAGGAAACACTTTAATTTTTCTAATAATAAGCAAACAATGAATAGGAGGACATATTCAAACCCCAAATGATGAAGGATGCTAACTAGACTTATTGTGGTGACCATTTCAAAATATATACAAATATTGAATTGTTATGTTGTACACCTGAAGCTAATTAATACTGTAAGTCAATTATATCTCAATTGAAAAAAAAAATAGAAGGAGATAATTATATGAACTCCTTTAAAACGTTCATAGGGACTTTGAAGCTTAGGCTCTTGTCCATGTCCTTTATTTAGACATGTACCATAGATACCCTTAGCAACTTAGTAAAAATATCCCCAACAATATTTATTGGCTGTAGTGATCAGTTTGTCCTTATTGTGTGTAGGCTTTCATGTGGAATTTTTGGCAAGATTCTAGTTAAGATCCTTTAGTGTCATCAAGTATGCACTCTGAAGTATCAGAGATAATTTTCATGCAATTTACAACTGGAATTTTTCCAATAACTCCTCAGATTCTGAAGCCAATCACTGGCATTCTATAATAACCTCCTTCAAACTCTCAGAAGAGTTGAGTTCTAGACTATTAGGAGGGCCAGGACCTTAGTAAGGCCTACATGCTATATTCATTATCTAGGCATTTCCTTTGGCTTCCATGCTATCTGTTTTTACATGACTTCAACATTTGTATTAGCCATTTAATAGTCATTTAATCTGTTAACCATTTTTACTGGATTAATGTCTGGGGTCAAAAACCTCCACTGTTACCAATCCATACTCATTAGGATAGCTATTATCAAAAATATGAAAAATAACAAATGTTAGTGAAGATGTGAAGAAATTAGAACTCGTGCTTTGTGGCAGGAATGCAAAATGATCCAGCCACTGAAGAAAATGGTTTATGTAGTATTAATAAGTTTATGTTAATATGTTATGTTAAGTGAGATAAGCCAGACATTAAAAGAAAATCATTGTATGATTTCACATATATAAGGTACCTAAAAATTCATAGAGGCAAAAAATGGAATAGAGGTTATTAGAGCTGAGGGGAGATGACAATGAGAAGTTCTTATTTCATGAGGATATAGTTCCCATATGGAATAATGAAAAAGTTCTGGAAATAGATCATGGTGATGTTTGCACAACACTATACACGCACTTAATGCCACTAAATGGTACATTTAAAAATGGTTTAAAAAGTAAATTTATTATACATATATATATAGAGAGAGAGAGAATGTTTGTGTCTCTCCAAAAATTTAAATTTTGAAATCTTAACCTGTTCTGTGATGGTATTATGAGGTTGGGCCTTTAGAAACAGATTAGTGCTCCTATAGAAGAGATACCATGGGGCTCCTTGTTTCTTTTGTTTTGTGAGAACATAGTGAGAAGGCAGCAGTTTATAAACCAAGAAGCAGTTTATAAACCAAGAGATACCATGGGGCTCCTTGTTGCTTTTGTTTTGTGAGAACATAGTGAGAAGGCAGCAGTTTATAAACCAAGAAGCAGGTCCTCACTACATACTGAATTTTCTGCCACCTTAATCTGAGACTTTCCAGACTTCCCAGACTCTAGAACTGTGAGAAATAAATGATGTTTAAGCCATCCAGCCTATGGTATTTTTTTATAGCAGCCCAAATGGACTAAGGTGTGTGTGTGTGTGTGTGTGTGTGTGTGTAACCATAATTTTTATTAATCTTCTGTTTTTCTAAAGTATTTCAAAATCATGGATTACCCCAATGGTTTACCTGCCATGAGTGTATATATTAACTCTTATCTCTTGCCAATTTGCAAGCTCTGACAAGTATACAAAATTTTACTGTCAGGGATGAATTTACTTCTGATAACAGGTTATATTCTAAGAGTTAATTGAAATTTGTCTTGGCAGGTCTTGCCTAAAATTTTCCAGTTTCAGAATTAAGAAATGGACAATCAATAAATGATACTCAATCAGGATTTTCTAGGGATGTTTATAAGTCTGTTCAAGGCATAGTCAGTTCTTGAACAGAAGGTAGACAGTCATGCGATTCCTTTTCTTTGAGTAATGAAATATTAGTAATATTTAAAATAATCCGGTGATGGATAGAGTGTGTGAAGGGGAAAGTGATAAAATTTCATAGGAAGTAAGCCTAAGCCTGCTTGCTGAAAAATTCCATGTATTTTCAGTAAGTAACAAAGATTACACAGCGTAAGACGCCATCAAGTTAAAGAAGATCCTAAAACTAACTCAGTAAAAGCCTCCACTTTGTTTGGGTTCTGCTGCTTAGACAAGGAGATTATTGGTCTAGGGAAAGGTTGAAATAAGCATTGGTCTGTGATAATTCCCACTAAGAACACTAGGGACTGTCCAGGGTGTTCAGGTACAAATATGCAGAAAGATTCATAATTAGGAAGACACAAAGCACGGGGCTCTTGAAGAGTTCATTTTAAGTCATAAAATGGCTGTTAATATTTATATTCTCAGGAAAGAGTTTCATTTGTCAAGTCATGTAGAGATTTGTTGATTTTTTTACAAGTTGGGAACCCACTCCTTGCAGTAACCAGTGAAAACCAAAATCCTCTTAGTTGTTTCTTAATAATCCTTCTGGGAAAGTTTTGAGTGGTTTATAACCTATCAAGGGTAAAAATTTACTTCCTTTAAGATAAATTATGTTCTACAGAATAGAGAGTTCAGATATAAACCTACAATTATATGGTCAATTAATATTTGACAATGGAGGCAAGAACATACAATGGAAAAGATAGTCTCTTTAACAAATGGTGTTAGGAAAACTAGAAAGTTATATATAAAAGAATGAAACTGGGCCACTTTCTTCCATCATAGGCAAAAATAAAGTCAATGTGTATTAAGGGCCTAAATGTGAGACCTGAAACCAAACAAATCTTAAAAGATAGCACAGGCAGTCAGCAATAGTAATAGTTTTCTAGGTATGTCTCCTGAGGCAAGGGAAACCAAAGCAAAAATAAACTTTTAGGACTACATCAAAATAAAAAGCTTCTGCACAGCAAAGGAAACAATCAACAAAACTAAAAGACAATCTACTAAATCAGAGAAGATATTTGCAAATGACATATTTCAAAACAGGCTAGAATCCAAAATATGTGAAGAACTTATATCAACACCAAAAGAAAAAAAAAGCACAAATAATCCAATTAAAAGTGGGCAGAGGACATGGACAGACATTTCTCCAAAGGAAATATTCCTCCAAAGAAGACACACAGAAGACACACACAAAGCTGCTCAAAATCACTTATCATCAGAGAAATGCAAACTAAAACCACAGTGAAATATCACCTCACACCTGTCAGAATGCCTAAAATCAAAAACACAAGAAACAAAAAGCATTGGTGAGAATATGGAGTCAACATAACCCTTGTGTACTGTTGGTGGGAATGCAAACTGGTGCAATCACTGTGGAAAATAGTACAAAGGTTCTTCAAAAAATTAAAAATAGAACTACCATATGATCCAGTAATTCCACTATTGGGTATTTACCCAAAGGATATTTAAAAAAAAAACAAAAAACCCACTAATTTGAAAAGATATAAGCACACCTATATTTACTGCAGCATTATTTACAATAGCTAAATTATGGAAGGAGCCCAAGTGTCTATTCATAGATGAATGGATAAAAAAGATGCAGATATGTAATAAAATACTACTCAGCCATATAAAAGTATGAAATCTTGCCATCTGCAACAACATAGATGGATCCAGAGAGTATAATGCTAAATGAAATAAGTTAGTCAGAGAAAGGTAAATACCATAGGATTTCATTCATATGCAGACTTTAAGAAACAACAAACAAAAATGAACAAAAAATAGACAAACCAGAAAAAATAGAGAGAGACAGAGAGACAGAGAGAGACAGAGAGACTCTTAACTAGGGAGAAAAAAACTGATGATTACCAGAGAAGAGGTGGAAGGATAGGTGAAATACATGAAGGGGATTAAAAGTATACTTATCACAATGAGCAATGAGTAATGTAAAGAACTGTTGAACCACTATATTGTACACCTTAAACTAATACAACACTATATATTGACTATACTTGAATTATATATACAACTGAATATTTTTCAGCCATAAAAAAGAATGAAATCTTGCATTTGCAATGATGGGGATGGAGCTGGAGAATATTTTGCTAAGTGAAAAAAAGTAAGAGAAAGACAAATAGCATATGATTTCACTCATATGGAATTTTAAAAAAACAAAAGAAACAAGCTGTTGCAGATGAAATGACACAAGACACACACAAAAGACAGACACAGACACAACTCCGGCCGGAGGAACAATTCTACGCAAGCCCCTCTTGCGGTTTATTTTATACCCCGGTAACTGGATACAAACTGAAATCTACAAGATGCATTCCTTTACCAATTAAGGGCAAGTAGCCAAACACATTTCAAGGACAGGGGGGAGCAAAGGGAGGAAGCGACCACAACATGTTTACTAAGAGGCCTGCTCACAATTCCAGCCTCCTCCTTATTTCTAAGGAGGGCATGTTCCCTCGTTTGCGAGCGGACCATTAAACTTGGATATTGTGTGCAGGCTTCCTGGCAGAGCACCCTGTTTGCAGGCATGCTTTGCCCAGGCAGGGAGCCCCGTGTGCAGGCACATCCCCGCGGCCCTAACCACGCTTTCTTGTGGTCACTGTCGGGCTCCCACACAAGCAAAGGGGAAAAATAAGAGAGAGACAGAAACCAAGAAACAGAGTTTTAACTATAGAGAACAAACTGATGGTTACTAGAGGAAAGGTGGGTGGGGAGATGGTTTAAATAGGTGATGGGGATAAAGGAGCATACCTGCTGTGATGAGCACCAGGTGTAAGAAAGTGTTGAATCAGTATATTGTACATCTGAAACTAATTATTACACTGTATGTTAACTGTAAGTTGGGTTTAAAACTTAAAATCATATAGAAATAAATTTTTTAAATAGAAATTATGTTCTAGATTATGCGCTCTGTTCTGATAAAACTATACTTTTTCTTTGGAAACGATATAATTTTTTTTTTTACAAATAGTTTATTGTCAAATTGGTTTCCACATAACACCCAGTGCTCATCCCCACAAGTGTCCTCCTCTATGCCCATCCCCCCTCCCCCCCAGATCCATCGGTCCTCAGTTTTTGTCAGCATTCAAGAGTCTCTCATGGTTTGCCTCTCTCCCTTTCCCCCACCATTTCCCCCCTTCTTCTCCCCCTTGTTCCTCAGTTAAGTTCCTCCTAATCCTCCTATACGTGCAAACATATGATATTTGTCCTTCTCTGCCTAGAAACGATATAATTTTTAAAAACTAAAATTACAAGTACAAATAGGAGTCAATCTTCAAGCTCACCTCATCTTTTTTTTTAAATGTTTTATTTATTTCTGAGAGAGAGAGAGAGAGAGAGAGAGAGCTGGGGAGGGTCAGAGAGAGAGGGAGACACAGGATCCAAAGCAGGCTCCGGGCTCTGAGCTAGCTGTCAGCACAGAGGCCGACGCGGGGCTCGAACCCACAAACTGTGAGATCATGACCTGAACCAAAGTCGGACGCTCAACTGACTGAGCCACCCAGGTACCCCCAAGCTCACCTCATCTTGAGAACATAGAAAAAGATCATCTACACACTGGATCAGAAAAATTCAGACTTCTGAAAGTTCTAGATAAAAACCTGTGGAAAATCAGAGGAGGACTCTAAACCCCCAAGACAGAACTGCCCAAATTGTTCAATTTTCCGGGGTGGAGTGGGGTTGGGGACTTGATCTAAAGGAGCACTAAAGAAAGGAGAAAGCATGTTTATAGTGTTAGGTTTGAAGATACAGTAGTATTGGATTCAGTAATACAGGGAGGCAGAGTACAAATGTGACTCACTTATTTGGAATGAAGGTCCTGAACAAATCTATATCCTCACTCACTGTTTTGTTTTGCTTTTGGTTTTGTTGTTGTTGTTGTTCTGTTTTGTTTTTTGACTAAGAGAATTGGAGAGTCACAGGGACCAGTAAGGTATGACTAATCTTGTCTATTTGGCTTTTGATTATTGTGTTGACTTGAGGTATTTCTTAGCTTCTGGTTTTAGATAACTTTATGAAAGTTTAGGATCAGTCTGAACCTCAATGAGTTCATCCCCCAGAATTCTGCCAATACCAGGGGCACCTGGGTGGCTCAGTCAGTTAAGTGACCTACTTTGGCTCAGGTCACAATCTCATGTTTGTGGTTTAGAGCCCTGAATCAGCTCTGTGCTGACAGTTTGGAGCCTGGAGCCTACCTCAGATTCCATGTCCCCCTGTCTCTCTGCCTCTCCCCTGCTTTCTCTCTCTCTCTCTCTAACATAAATAAAAATGTTTTTAAAAATTTAGAATTCTGCCAATGTCAGTAGAATTTTTTGCTCACAGAGAACTTGTTACCATGCAGTAATCTTCATTCTGGGTTTGATTTAGACAAAAACTACTGGAGAATCAAAGTTAAGTTTAGCTAGGAAGCTGTGATCTGATTTTCAATAAAGAAGAAAAATACCATTGGGAGAGCTTTTAATTTACCAATCCTACAACTCTTCTAAAACCTTCTGGTTTTCTATGTAATTCAGAGTCTTCTTAAGCAATCCTTATGGTTTTCCCCATCTTCCTTTTTCATCCAATTTTTGTATATAGAATTCATCTTAAGAAATGAGCCAACAGATATTGATCCTGGAGCCTGAGTTTTATGTCCTCAGAACTATTTTAAATTGCTTAGACCAGTCTTGATATGACTTAGGGCTTAAAATCAACCATAAAAAGCTTATGTTTTTAAAAGGGGGATTTAACTTTACAAGACAGGTGAACTTCCTGAGTTTTTGGATACCCAGAGGAAATGAAAGAGGAGTAGAAACAGAAAGTAATTAGAGGCAAAAGATAAACAAGAGAAATAATAAAATAAGAGCCATTGGGTCAAGTTGTGATTGGGAATATATTTTTAAAAAAATAATTATATGTTTCTCACATTTTTTTTCCTCAGCAAAGAAATCTTTTTAAAAAGCAAATTTGGAGTGGAATTTCTTTTAGGAATTTCTCCTAACGGTAAAATCAGTGCAGAAAGTTGTATATCTTGGATTTTGTTCCCCTTTCATTACAACATGCTTCTCAAATGAACCATGTCATGTCAAAGTTCCTCAAGGTGGCACTATAATCTAAATTATCATTGGTGAAATTATGAAGGATAATCCCTTGAATTACAGTGTAAAGACATGTTAGAGACAGAAGATATGACCTAGATGGTGCACAGACTTAGTTTTAGAGTGAGATAAGCCCATGAAAGTCTAGCAGCAATCCATCTAAAGCATGTTGATGTACCTTGTGTCTCGGGTCTTCACATGATTGGCGTGCACCTGCCACATCATACAAACTCTCCATCAGAGTCAGTCAACAGACCTGAAAATCTGTGACAGCAGCTAGAAGTTCTGGAGAGGAGATATCTTCTATAATCATGTTCTCATGAAAAAAAATAATATGAGACTTGCCTTAGTCTTAAAAGATCCTCACTGATAAGTAACATATAAGGTAACATTTGTCTAAATTAATCTAGCCTAAGTGAAAATCTCTACAGTCCTTAGCCCCTGGAGGCAGCTTGAGAAATAGGCTTATTGGAATCCATGCTCTTTCTTTTTCCTCTTACAACTCCCTGTGTGTGTGTGTGTGTGTGTGTGTGTGTGTGTGTGTGTGTCTTTCTTCCATGTGTGTATGTCTGTCTCTCTCTTTTTCACTCACACACACACACACAAAGACAGACAAATAGCAGAGTTGTTAACAACAAAACAGATTCTCAGCAAAGATAAAAGCTTTCAAATCTTTATCAGATATTAAAGACATCCATTAAAAAAGTCTATTTCCTGGAAGAGAATATAAACTTGGCATTTCTTATGACATGAAAAAAAATTGGAAGAAGATTTACCCTTTCCCCATAACAGTCAGAGACTACTGAGCCAAAGGACATCAGCAGAGAGTGCTGTTTCTGGATTGAGGATCTTAGCCACAGTGGTAAGGTAGGGTCTCAGTTGATTCTCAGTGAAACCTCCAAGATTTATCTTATCCAATATGGTAGACTCCAGCCACATATGGATATTTAGATTTAACCTTCAAGTAATTGATATTAAATAGAATTAAAAATTAGTTCCTTAGTCATACTAGCCATATTTCAGGTGCACATGTGGCTAGTGACTACCATATTGAATACTTATTTTTATTTTATTTGTTATTTTTATTTTAGAGAGAGAGCAAGACAGCAAGAGAGAGGGCCATAGAGAGAGAGGGAGAGAAAGAGAGAGAGAGAGAGAGAGAGAGAATCGTAAGCAAGCTCCATATTCAGGGCCGAAACTGACATGGGGCTAGATCCCATGACCCTGAGATCATGACCCGAGCTGAAAGCAAGAATTGTTTGCTCAACCAACTGAATCACCCAGGCACCCCCCACCCATATTGAATATATCTATCATTTCATGAAGTTCTATAGGATATCACTTTTACAGGTTGTTGAACTTCCCAGAACATCACCAAATGACTTGAAAATTAAGCCAAAAAAAGTTCATTTGAATTCACTATTACAGAGTGAATACCCCCTTGACAGAATCTTAGCAGTGTGTCAGAAAAGAGAAGTTGAAAGTGACTGGGATCAAATGGTTTAAAGCAAGGTTTTTGAGGCAGGAAACTGGTTAGGATTGAGGAAAGTTTGTGATAACAATAGTTCCAACTTGGTAAATAAAGCAAACTGAGGGTCTTCAAATGAATCTTGAAAAGTAAATTCTTAATTAATAAGCAAACTGTTTCCCCAGGCAAGCAGACCATTGTCTCTGATAAAACTGATCTACCGAAATATTCTGCAATAAACATTGAAATTTTTCTGGTTTACAGTCTTACCTTTACCAGACAAGGTAAACTGAGCAAGGTCAATTAGATCATGTTCACACAGTTCTTATGCTCCTTAAACACAAACAAATGAAAATTACATCTTCAACATTATATCAAAATAGGACTTTTTATTTCTATAAAATAAAATAAAAAATTAAAAATATTAAACTGTACCCAAAAACATTATTTGCATTTTAATGTGTAAAGTTTAATTTATAAAAGCATCATAAAAAGAAAAAATTGTAATAAACTTTAAAATAATTACAAGGTTATTTAAGCCTTCTACAGGAGTAGGCAATCTGAACTTTCTTCAGATTAATTCTGATGGGTCACAATTAAGAAAGATTTACATAAATGGAAATTGTGTTTAAGGAAATTCCAACCAACTCAATTTTCCATCACTTAAGAAAAGTAAAGAGAGATTTCTCCAAACTAGCAGTTCTTTAATAACATTATTTTCATGTCTGTCTCTAAATAGAATGTAGTCTGCAAGCAAAAATCAGCTTTTTAAAGAATTTTCAAATAGCATCCCTTAAGATCACGTCTCCACAGACCAACAAATTATTCCCAACAAAACACAAGGAAAATATTTTTAAATAATAATGAAGTGACCCTATTGAGAAAATTTTCCTTTAAAAGTAAATAAAGCAAAGCAAAAAAAGAAAGGAGAATCTCACCCCTGCAATAGATGTCCCAGAAGAAGAACATGAAGATCAGCATCTATTCTCAAGGAGAACTTTTTGTGTATGTGTCATATTATTTATTGCAGGGTTATAGAGTGAAGAATAAAAAACACTGACAAAATTTTAAGTGTGGCACATGCAAGATAAGATTTGATGGAGTACTATACAATATAGTGAGGACACAGAACAGAAAGTAAAAGGAGTAATAAGAGGTATCATATATTATTAAAAAGAAATAGTTTGTTTTATGGTCACATGATGTCCTTGAAATCAGTGTGTATTTCATGTAAGGGGTAAAGAGAGAGGAGTTTTCTTTGGCTGGGGTATATCTGTATTTAGAGGAAGACTTGTTTGGAAAAAAGAGGGGTGTCTATTAAACGGAAATAAAAATCAGATATGCAGTTGAGCCATGTCCCAGCTATGGAGGAGGTGGTCAATGCAGTAACCAAGTGCTGGGAACCAAGACATACAGCTTAAGGTTTGTAAGTAAATACCCCAGTTTGGTACATGTCATTCTTTTCTTTGCAATACCCAGAAACCTAGACAGTTTTAGAGTGGGTCTCAGTGATACTTGCAAATACTAAATAAGAGTAGAAGAGGTTGAATTCTGCAGGAGGATGAATCAAATCATTATTTAAATGATAGGAATCATTCAATTCTATTAATGGACAGAAGCAACATATTATTGAAATGATGTTTTGGAATATCTGGTCAGTTAAAACAATGATAAACCTAAAGGATATACATAGAAGAAATTCACAAAGAAAATGAGTACAAATGTGATTTATGAATAAGATAGTATAACCCAACCTTAGAATTATAAGAATTAAAGATAAAGTCAAACAAATTTATCTAGAAATGTTTTTTTAAGTGCCTGAAACCTTAAATGTCTTACAATGCCTCCAAGTGAAAATAAAAAGCAAGCAGCCATTTTAAGATATAGTCTAGTGAGTCTTCCTCAGCACTGCCTGCAGAGGTGGCAGCCATCTGTTACTCGACATCATGGCCACCCTCAAATCTCTGGTGAAGCTCAAGATCATTAAAAAGAGGACCAAGAAGTTCGTCCAGCATCAGTCAGCCCAATATGTCAAAATTAAGTGCAACTGGCGGAAACCCACAGGCACTGACAATAGGGTGCGCAGAAGATCCAAGGGCCAGATCTTGATGCCCAACATTGGTTACAGGAGCAACAAGAAAACAAACCTCAAGCTGCCCAGTGGCTTCCGGAAGTTCCTAGTCCGCAACGTCAAGGAGCTTGAAGTGCTGCTGATGTGCAACAAATCTTACTGTGCAGAGGTTGCTCACAATGTCTCCTCCCAGAACCATAAAGCCATTGTGGAAAGAGCAGCCCACCTGGCCATCAGAGTAATGAATCCCAATACCAGGCTGTGCAGCAAAGAAAATGAATAGACAGTTTATGTGCACATCATACTTGTGTTAATAAAACCATAAAACTACCAAAAAAAAAAAAAAGATATAGTCTAGTGAAAGGCTTAAGTACCCAGGAAGAATTCTCCATGCTTTCAAAAGCTTTTCCAAAAGAAAAACAATATTTTAACCTGAATCAAAATTAGGATAGTGTCAGATTGCTCAATTATAATAAACCAAATTATAAACCTTGTCGTTGTATTTTCAGAATTATCAAACCAGTGCTCTTATCTTGACCATTTTTGTGAATGTATTTGTATGTAAAATGCATTGCGTATTGCATTTGTGCATTTTCTACCCAAAGGGCCCATGGCTTTCATCAGATAAAATCACATACCACTACACTCCTCTTTTACTTTTTGATGAATATCCATTATGTGTAGTCTTTGTGAAGATATCAAAGTGCCATCTTTCCCTGGCCTATAAATGAGCAGGTAACTCAACGTAAACCAACCAGTTTCCCTCTCTTCCAGCTCTTATCTCTTCTCCCTCTTCTCTCCCCCCCCCTTTCTGTATCTTCCTCTCTCCCCCTTTTAAAATTCAAGTACAGTGATACAAAGGTATCAAATACTAGTATCCTAATAAGGCTTTTCAAAAGATGCTGCTAAGAGGATGAAAAGAAAAGCTACACACTGGGAAAACACCTGCAAATAACGTATTTGGTAAAGGATTTGTATTTAGAATATATACAGAACTCTCAAAATTTAATAATGAAAAAGCAACCCAATTTTCCAATGGGCAAATATATATATATTTATATACACACACACATATATATGTATATATACATACATGTATACATATAGCCAAAGAAGTGCAGAATATAATTACAATAAAATAATAATTTCATATATCAATATGACATGTTACTTGTTCTATAGCAAGAAAATGTGAAGACAAGCTTTCATACTTTTGTAGTAAGATGTAAACTGGTAAAACTTTTTTGGAAAGAAATTTTAATGATATTTATTCTAGAGCTTTAAATGTGTTCATATTTTGGCCCATATAATTCCTTTTTGTATAAATAAATCAAGGAAATAATTATACATGTAGTCAAAGAAATATAGTTGAAAGTATTCTTTACAGCTTATTTTAAGAAAGAGAATGGAAATAAACTACAGGTACAACAATAGGGAAATAAACATATATAATAGAGCACAGAAATACAATAAATTAGGCAGCCACAAAGAATATTCTCTAACATGAGGAAATGCTTAAGTTTTCATGTTAAGTAAAAATATTTTTTAAATATATATTTAAGGGTATTAATACACTCTACCTTGGCATTGGTAACCATCAGAAATGAAATGTTGAAAATTTTACCTCTTGTCATTTATAAAACATAGCATTCTGGACAATTTTTTTAGATTATAGATTTTTATCTTCATACTTTATTCTATATTGTTCCACAATAAACATGTGTTTCCTTTCCTTTATGTGGAAAAATACAACTGTTTCATTTACTTTCGGTAGTAGAGCTATCATCCAAGTTGGCGGCTTTCAGGCACTGATTCATCACAGGTAACAATGAGGTTGAAATATAGATCCTTCTTTATATTACTCTTTTCAAAACACAGATTAAGAATAGTAAACTCAGTCAGCATATTCTTCAAGAAAATCAAATGAAGTGCCTCAATTTCTAAAGTTTTATATGAATGTATTTTTAAGGTTGAGTTTGGGAGTCAAGGGCAGGCAGGCAGAGTAAATCAATAATCTTTCCTTTGGTGTTGGAGGATGGATGGAAAACACGTATAAATCAGTAATGGGTTGACAAATAGATTTTTACCAGAAAAAAAAGATTAGAGCTTGTTTTGTTCAATCTTTTCTTTTTATAGTTGGAGCATCTGAGAATTTACTAGTATCTCCATGTTTAAAAATCCATTAATTCCAGGAGTGCATGGGTGGCTCAGTCAGTTAATGTCTGACTCTTGGTTTCAGCTCAGATCATGATCTCAGTTTGTCAGATTGAGCCCCGCATCAGCTCTGTGCTGATAGTGGAGTCTGCTTAGGACTCTCTCCCTCTCCCTCTGCCCTTCTCCTGCTTGCTCTCTCTCAAAAATAAATAAATAAACTTAAAAAAAAATTAATTCCAGCCCATTACTGCTTTCTATCTCTGGATTCAAAATACCTATCACTGTTCGAAATTTCATTAAGACTTGGGACACCAGATAGGTTTCCTATTTGTTGTGGTAAAAACACAAATAGGAATGCAATGGCAACCTTCAGACTAAATGATGGTCACTAATGTGGCCCAAAAAAACATTAGAATGAACCCCTGCCGGTTTCATTGCTAGAAACCAGCTCCCTTTCAAACTGTGCCAGAGTGATTTCTGATAACTGTCCAGGTGTTCCCTCCCATGTGCTCTCCTGTCCTGTCAACAGTTTCTTCTGCAGGCCAGCACTGCTACTTTGATGCTGATGACCCTCCTGAGATCGCTTTACCCTTGTTCATAACTGTCCTTATCCAGGGGCAGCCTCCACTACCACCATTTGGCTTCAGAGAAAAAAACTCTGCTCATTCATTGTCCACTCTATTATAAACATCGGTCAGGTACTTCTTGTTACTTCCCCCTACTACACTATGGACCCCATAGTTACATGGGAAATTGAAATTTATAACATATCTTTATTGAAAAAGATGAGGGATAACATAAAGGAAATATAAGGGAACCTACAACTGCAATCCACCATTGAGTAAATAGAGGAGTAGGACAAGGGGGTTTTCACTGCAAAAACCAGGGGTGGGGGTAGGGAAAGGAGCTATTACCACACAATCCTATTCTCCCTACATCACTCTATACAGGTCTAATGAGCAGATAAGCTATGCTCTTTCCAAATGTCCAGAGTCTTATTGTCTCTTGGTTGCCCATGTTCTTTCTTGATAATTAATCCAAGTCTTACAATTCCTTACTCTGAGATTGCAATACTTTTCTCATAACAAAGTTTTACTACCTTGGCTTGCTTTGAGATTCACCATTTCTGCATTTTTAGAATACTTTAGAATATTTGCAGCACTCAAGTATAGGTATTATATTACAAGTTCTTATCTCACATTTATTTCATTTATCTAAAGTCTGTCACCACAGCTAGATGGCTAAAATTCCAAAGACAGTAACTAGTATTTCTTTTTCATTCTCTATAATACTTTCCACAATACTGGACACAAAGTAGGCTTTTGATATTCAAAGGTTTGAGTGAATATGACTTATTTGACTAGGATAATTTGACATTTGAGATATAAAGGCAATGGTCTTCTTCAAATGTTTATTCTCTTTCTTTGGTGAATTAATTCAAATGCCTTTGCCCTAAATACAAGAGTGAACATAAATCATTGTAAACACTATCAGGAAACAAGAAGGAATGGAATCTAGGATTAGAGAGGAAATAACTAAGTATCCATATGATTAGTTATTTGACTTTTATAATCCTGTGTTATTTTCTTTCTTTATGTAGCTTACGTAAGCTTTTAATGACAAAATAGTCTTTGAAAAATTCATTCTACTTTAATATCAGTTCAAGAAAATGCATGGATCAGTAGTATCCTAAGCATATTCACCAACTGACTAGGGACTCTCTTAAAAAACAACAAATCTAACATTCATTCACTGGAACAAGGACAAATAGAATAGAAAAACTGTTCACCTCCAGACTCAGGCAATTAGTTTTAAGTATGTCTAGATGAGTGCTGTTACAAGAAATAAATGCACTGAATAGTAACTATGAGAAAAGATAAATTGCAAAAGACAGCAAGGTATAAGTAAATATCCTAAGAGAAGGCACTTGAAAATAAATCCTCACTACTATTATTGGATGGTTCAAAATACAAAGACCTATTAAATTTATTTTTGAACTTTCATAACTGTCTCCATGGTAACAGTCCAGGACAATTAGATCGATAATTTAAATTAAGACTTATAGGTTGGACAGAAAGAACAAATGTCCATAAAGTCCTAAACCAACTGAGCAGATTAATTCTAGCACTCTTTTTATTCTTTTTTCATTTTTTTTTTTAAATAGTAATAAGCCTTCTGTCATGATCAGGAGATAGAGTAATCTGAAGATAATCAGATAATATTTTTTTCAGGATGTGAATACAGAAACATACAAAAACATTCTGAAGATAATGTTTGTCTTTCTCCAGAATGGCAGACATTTCTTTATAAACAAAAAGTCCTTTTTTTATTTTATGCTTATTGTAAGAGTAGTAGATGCACACAGAAACAAAAACTAAGAACCAGTCTTTCTTCCTGCCTCCCACTCCTGGTCTACATCCCAGAGAAAATTATTTTATACCACTTCCGGCTTTACTTCTTTTAGAGGTTATCTTTGTTATAACAAAGATTATCTGGATTTCTAAGTTATCTTCTAGAAGTTATCTATATAAGCATATAATAATGTTCTTGAGCCTTTACACCTCTATTTCTTTCCTACCAGAACAGATGAGCTCACTCTCTCTACATCTGCCCCTCCCCATTCAATTTTATTACATTGTTTTTTGGATAGGTTCACTTGAAAATTTTAAGCAATCTCCTGAGACATCTCATTCTTTATTGACGTCTCCTAACTTCTGACTATAAAATGAAAAAATGTTAGTACTTCTTTCTGTAACTCATTTGATTTCTCCTTCCTCCCTCTACTGCCCAACATGGTACATAAGCAGCAACACAGAATAGCTGCTTCCAAGTCCTCGTTAGGGAACACATGATAACTATTAGTTTTTTGGTTTCTTTTTTAATAACTAGCACTTTTTCTCCTATCTTCTTCTGAGTATTGTTTCTTTTTTCCTTCTATTCTGACTTTTGAGACCATCACCTGAAACTGTCTACCAGAATCCCTTTCTCAGTGTTATGAACTGAATTGTGTCCCTCTCAGGTTCATTTATTGAAGCACTAACTCCAGTACCTCCTAATGTGATTATATTTGGATACAGAGTCTTTAAAGAGTCAAATAAGTGAAAATGAGACCTTAAGGCTGGGATCCTAATCCAATGTGACTGGTTTCCTTGAACAAGGGAGATACACCAGGGATGTACATACACAGAGCAAAGGCCATGCGAGGACACAGCAAAAAGGTGGTCATCTGCAAGCCAAGGAGAGAGGCCTCACAGGAAAAAAGACAAACCTGTCAACAACTTGATCTTGGACTTCTAGCATCCAGAACATTGAGAATATATATTACTTTTGTTTAAGCTACACAGCCTGTAGTATTTTGTTACAACAGCCCTAGCAAACTAATATGCTCTGAAATCTCACTGTGAATAAAGCTACCAAACATCAACGGTAGTTGGTGTGACAAAGCAGGTAACATTCTGGGTGTGTTTGGGATTGGGGGACAGACAACATATAATACACATAAAATTCAGTGCCAAGAAGCAGTCAGTCCTATGAAAAAAACTACATGAGTAAGAGAATATAGTGATGGAGAATGAGGGGCTATTTTAAAATAGTTGGAAAATAAGTATTGAGAAATGTATTTTGTGTTTTTCTACAAAGTCAAGGGAAAAAAATTCTCTCTAGTATCAGAAAGATTTTGTGTACCTTTATGAGCAGCTGATTCATTTTCACCATGTTAAAACTATGACACATGTAACTATTCACGTTACCCCTGTAATATTTGTGAGTTACAACTGTCAACTAGGGAGAAAAGACCAGTTATCAACAAAGTAAAGACAATTAGACAGACAGCTAACATCTTAACCACAACAATGGAAAATAGAAAGGAGAGGAAAGACATTTACAAGATTGTTGAAAATAATATTTTAAACTTAATTCCTCGGGTCCTAAAAACAAGTGTGTCCTTGTTACGGAGATGACTGTATTAGGTTACTGACATCAAACATTAGAATCAGGATAATAGCTAACAAAAAGATCATTTGAAATACACCTACAATACACAAATAATCTTTAATCCTCAAAACAATCCTAATCATAGGCATTATTACCTCTGCTTTATAAAACAGAACCAAAGACTTGGAGAGGTAAATTATATAAAATCACACAACTAATCAAAAGCAGAGTTAAGACTCAGACCCATTACTACATTTCAAAGCAATTATTCTATATATTATACCACTGGCCCCTCCTAACTAATTCTTCTTGATCTGAATTTGTGTTCATCAAGCAAACTTTGTATTATAATTACAATTATTCTTATATAAATTTTCTCTTCAGGGAGCAAAACTGCATACTGATTTTTTATAAAGCTCATGTAAGAAATATATTTGGAACATTAGAGAGTTTATGTAAATTTTGTTTACACAAATCTTTAGAAGCATGTCTATGATCAGAAAAATAAGTGTATGTATATTTACAGAAGTATGAATCTTATAAACCTATTTTGTCTAATTATATGACTAAAGTATTACCTTTCATATGTAAAGTACCAGCGTATCATCAGAAGAACATAAAAACTGGGATATTTTTTCCCCCGGTAGAGATGAAATGTTAGTATCACTCTACCTTGTTTTCTTACTTGACTTTCCTTATATCTCTCCCACAATCCCAGGGCTGTGTTTAACTCAGCCATGGAACATTCTGACCCACAAAGAAATCAAATGCATGTCCTTGGCCTCATTAGGACAGCTTCACTAATCATCATTATCCAAATTTACATTTTAAAAATTCCAATAGCAATTATTGTCTGTAGAAACTTTTGGTGATTAATCAGGTACTGCTTTGTGACAAACCTATTGTTCTCTTGAACAATTAACTATTTTGTTATTTATCTTTCCACCAAAATCCTTCTTTCCTATTATCACAAAATTATCTCCCTAAAGCACAGATACTATGATCATGCTATAGTCCTGATTAAAAATTATGAAAGGCACATTCTCATGATTCCCTCTGGCTTCAAGCTCCTTGCTTCCATTGAACTGGTACATTTTAGAGATCATGACACTGTTCCACCTGCACATTCTTCTTTGCCACAGAGACCCTGTGGTAGACAGAGTAAAAGACCCCTAGAGATATCCACATACTAATCTCCAGAACCTGTGAATGTTACCTTGCTCTGCAGTTGTTAATAAAGACGTCAAAATGGAGAGATTAACCTGGAATCTGGAGGTGGACCCAATGTGATCATAAGGGTCCTTATAAGGGAAGGAGGGAAGCAGGAAAGTCAGTCTGAGAACTCCTTCTTGAAGACAGAAGCAGAGAGCAGAGAGAGAGCTTTGAAAGAATACTACTGACTATGAGAAAGAACGAAATCTTGCCATTTGCAGCAACATGGATGGAACTGGAGGCTATTATGCTAAGCGAAATAAGTCAGAGAAAGACAGATACCATATGTTCTCACTCATATGTGGATCTTGAGAAACTTAACAGAAGACCATGGGGAAAGGGAAGGGGGAAAAAGTTACAGAGAGGGAGGGAGGAAAACCATAAGAGACTCTTAAATACAGAGAACAAATAGGATTGATCGGAGTGGGGGAGAGGGGAAAGTGGGTGATGGGCATTGAGGAAAGCACTTATTGGGATGGAGCACCGGGTGTTATATGGAAGTCAATTTGACAATAAATTATATTTTTTAAAAATGAAGATGTGATGCTGTTAAGTTGCAAGTGAAGCCTCTAGAACCTTTAAAAAAAAAAACAAAACAAAACAGTAAACAGATTACCCCTAAAGCCTCTAGTCCTAATACCTTCATATAATCCTGTAGGACTTCTTACCTCCAGAACTGTAATAAATGTGTAATCTGTCACAGCAGCAGTAAAAAAGCAATACAAGGCTAGTTTTAGAAATAAGTCCCTCTCTCCACTTGTAAAATGGGATTCTCAAAACTTTACTGAGGATTTGGAGAGGTAGACTCGGAGTTTTATTTATTTCAAAATAATGAACATTAGAGACATCTCTGCTTTTGAAAATGTTCACCTACATTTTTTTCTCTTTCTCTCAGTTGTGCTCTTCCGCCTTCCCTCAAACTCTTGTTTTGAATAAATAGAAGTTAAACATTCTCCTTTGTTTATTTAGCTCCTGATAATCCATCCTTGTATGATTCAATTTCCATGTCAGGTGATTCTATCAAACAATTTCCTCAATAAAATCCAAAGAACTCTGATAACAGCTATTAACATTTTTTTTTACAACTGACTGTATGAAGAATAATCTGAAATTATCATGTAAGTTTTACTCATAAACATGGTAATATATAGATTCTCTCTTTTAGATTCTCTTTCTGCTGAAGGTTCCTGGAATTGCCTTTGAACTTCCTCTCAGGAAAAGGTTAATAGATCCAAACTTTGTAGGGCATTATTTTTATTTGTTCTCCTTTAGTGGTAGTAGTTTACATGAAATTATATGTAACATCACCAAATAGTCCCTGTGATTGACAGCATTTATTTTCAAAATGTTTGTAATTTTTTTCTCTACTTTGTTTTCCTCATAACCTAAAACAGAGGTCTCTGAAATAAAATTATGACCGTGATATAAGTTTTCAGAGGAAGAGCTATACCAGACCCAAGGGATTACATTAGATTGTTACATCAACCAATAGTTCTGGGAATACAGACTGCTAGAAAGCCAGCAATATAGAGGTGGTCAAAAATCAAACACAAATCTTGACAAAGGAGTGCCAGTAATACTATAGGATACTATTATTAAACCAATTTCTTGTCCTTATTTCCTAGCCCATTAAAAAATTAATAGCAACAGTCATTGAATACAATCAATATGAGTCAGGTCTAAGCTACCTGGAGTATTTGTTTTCTTTTGCATTTAGAAGAAATTTATGTAATTGGTTTGACAAGAAGAAACCAAAAATGTTAACAGTTCTATAAAGGAATTTATTTCATAAATGTCACTCTCCAACTCAAGGTCAGGAAACTATGGCACATAAGCCAAAATCTGCATTTGATATTATATTACTTGAGTGGAAACTTCCTATATCTAGAAAACAAGGTTTTCTGGTATTTGATGCTAGCACATGCCATTCAAAATGGAGCTTTAATTTGGACTTTTAAAGACTGGAATGGTTGAACTATGGTTAAGAGTGGCTAATTAGGTAATCAAAATTTCAAAAGGCAGAGATGATATACATACACACATATATATTTCCAACTCACTTCTACCACAGAAGCGTTAAGGGCATTATTTTAGTCTTTTGGAGTCCTTTCCTGAAAAACTGGCAAATCTCAACTATCCACCAAATCCTTACATTTAAATTCAGTGGACACACTATATAAACATGAGATTATTATTAAAAGAAAAGGTAAACCAATAAATTACACAGTTAATATTCAAAAGACAAATCACAATAAACCAAATGCTTCCAAAGGAGCACACCTCAATGCCACATATCATTTTGTATGAAAGTATGTTACACAGCATGTCCCAGCCTCAGTTACGTGGCCCTCCACTGGCATTCTCCACTGAAGTAATCACTCTCTTGCAACTGCTAACAGACTTTTGTTAGTGTAAGCTGCTCTCAAAAAGTTTTGTTGGCTTTTTGTTTTGTTTTGTTTAAAAAATTTTTTTTAATGTTTTATTTATTTCTAGGAGAGAGAGAGAGAGAAAGACAGCGTGAACAGGGAAGGGTCAGAGAGAGAGGGAGTCACAGACTGAAACAGGCTCCAGGCTCTGAGCTGGCAGTCAGCACAGAGCCCGACGCGGGGCTCGAACCCACGAACTGCGTGACCTAAGCGAAAGTCAGATGCTTAACCGACTAAGCCACCCAGGAGCCCCTGTTTTGTTTTGTTTTTTAATTATCTTCTACTCTAATGGCTCCTATGTTTTCCTCTGCCAGAAAAGAAGATATCACCAAGTTTAATTCTAAGTGTATTGCTGAGCAACATTCTACTGTAATACATTCCATATTTATTTCTTTATTAACCTTTTGAGCATTTGAGTAGTTTCTGGGTTTTCGTTACTGCAAATAATATTGTTATCAATACTTGCATACAGGTCTTTGTATGGACACTCATTTTAATTTCTTTTGGAAAATACCCACACATGAGTGTGGATTGTATAGTTGGATTGTATAAAAGGTTAGGTTTAAATTCATAAAAACTGTCAAGCTATTGTCAGAAGTGGTTGTACCATTTTATATTCCCATCACCAGTGTATGGAGAGTTCCATTTCCATTTCCCACTTTCTCCAAAATCAAACAATTTAATTTTAACCATTCTAGTAGGTATGTAGTAGTTTTAATGTGTATTTCCCTAATTACTAATGATGTTGAACATTTTTCATGTGCCTGTTTGCCATTTGTAAATCTTCTTTAATGAAGTGTCTGTTCAAATGTTTTAGCTCATTTTTGTGGATTGTTTTTGTACTATTAAATTTTGAAAGTTCTTTTATATTCTGTCATTTATCCAATATATGTGGTTTGCAAATATTTTCAAACCAGTTTAAAGTTGGTCTTTCATTGTCTAAGAAATGTCTCTTGCGGAGCAAAATGGGTTAATTTCGATGAAGTCCTGTTTGTCAATTTGTTAATAGGTGGTGCTTTTGGTGTCATATTCAAGAAAGGTATTGTGTAAAAAAAAAGTTTTTTTTTCCCTATGTTTTTCTGCATCTATTGAGAAAATCATATTAATTTTCTTGTTTAGTTTCTTTCATGTGGTGAATGACATTAACTTTCAAATGTTAAATCAATTTTGTATTTCTGGAATAAACTCCAATTGATCATGATGTATTATTCTTTTTTACATATTTTTATTATATTCACAAAAACTTTTGCTTAAATTTTTTTATCTATATTTATGAGGAATAGTTATCTGTAGTTTTCTTTTTTTGGTAATGTCTTGGTATCAGAGAAATTTTTGCCTCATAAAATGAATTGGGAAGAGATCCCTCATTTTTAGTTTTCTGGAAGAGTTTGCAGAGATTTGGTATTATTTCTTCTTTTAATGTTTGAAGCAATTTCAGTGAAGCCATCTGAGACTGGAGTTTTCATTGTAGGATGGTTGTTAACTGCAAATTCAATTTTTTAGGATAAAAATGTAATTCTATTTATTTCTTCTTATTGAGTTGGATGGTTTGTGTGTTTGTAGGAAATTGTTCATTTTATCTAAGTTTTCTGATTTATTAGCATAATGTTGTTCTTAATTATTAAATAAAAAACCATCAAAAGTCAGAGATATTACCCTACTAGCAAGCTAACAAGTTAGCCTGCCGCAGTGTTGATAGATATAAATTTAGATATAGTTATATATGTAGATACAGATGTAGATGTCTAAAATAAACAAGATTTTTAGGATAAGAGAAACCATTTATTGCTTACAGCAAAATAGCCAGAGCATTTTAGCACCAGCTCCCCCAAGCCCCTGCCTCTTGGTAGCAACATGAATGAGAGCCAGATATTACCTGCACATGTGGCAGGGATGCATCACAAGAGAAGACTCTCAAAATTATGAGACTAGATGTTTATAGAGGTATAGCTGGCACATATGGCCCTTCTCCCCTCTGGAAAGAAAGAGGGAGTTTTTATCCTTAAATATAAACAAATTGACTCCAAAGAAGAGAGGGAAGCTCTTTATCTTTATTATCTTAGAATATATTCTTGTATTGTAAGAATGGTTATAAACAAATATCTCCAGAGCAGTCAAGTCTCTAAATCTCTGGATTTCAAGGTCATTGTTATTCAAACATGCCCCCTTGGTTTGAAGATCTGAACCATGGAGACAAACGAAAATATGTGTAGACAACTGTGTATACCAAATATTTCCTATTCAAATATTTTCTTCAGGGGGAGGCCATCCCCAAATCCATTCAGTTATTATGTCAAGAGGCAATATCATGAGACCAGTAACCTAGAGGATGTCCAGACCTCCTTCTAATTTGATTAGAGGAATTTGATTCAGGGATACATAATCATTCCATCTTGTGGCACTGCAATCCATAGGGCATTGTCACCATCTTTATGTTCTAGAGTGGGGCTCTATATCTAGTTTCCAGTCAGAAGAAGGGGAAGAGAATATAGGAAAGGCCTAGCTTCTTTCTTAAAGGACTGTCATAGCCAGCCTCTGAAATGACTCTCAATGAGTTCTATCTCCTGGTTTCCATGCCCTGTTGAAGTGCTCTCCCAGACTGAATACAGCTGACCTACGTAACCAATATGACATTGTGGCAATGATGGCATAGGACTTTTAATGCCAGGTCACAGAAGATAAAGCAGCTTCTGCATTGCTCTCTTGGGTCATTTTCCTTGGGGGAAGCCAGCTGCCATGTTATAGAGATACTCAGATGGTCTTTTGAGGAGTTCCATATAGTGAGGAGTTGAAGTATCCTGCCAAAGGCTATGTGAGTGAGTCATCTCAGAAGTAGAACCTCCAGCCCCAGGCAACCCTTCAGATGACTATAGCTCCCACTGCAATCCTCAGTGCAACCTCATGAAAGGCCCTGTTGTAGAACCATGTAGTGAAATCATCCTGAATTCAAACCTCAAAAACTATATGGAATAAGAAATGTGTGATACTGTGATTTATAATAAGAAATATATATATTTGGTCTTATTCACTGTTCATGGTACAGAGCTTCTAAAATTCTTGCAATTTCCTATGAAAGAGCCACAAAGGCATCTCCTGTTGTAACATTTAGTCCTTTTTCCTAAGTTCCTGCAATAGATTCAAAGAATTAACAGTGAAATGGGTGCCTTCTGTTATTTATATAACAAGCCCCCTTCAATTGTATGTGAACTTATGTGAATGAGGGGATTTTGGAAAGCCTTTAGATAATCTAAAGATGGGAACTGGTTGCCAAGGTAACCAACCACATAAATAGAGGATTGGAGTTGAAAGTTCTTCAACCTTCAGGGAGGAGAGAGGGGCTGGGTGGTTGACTAAGTTCAACCACCAATGCCCAATGATTTAATCAATGTAATGAAGCCTCCATAAAACCACAAAAGAACAGGGCTTGGATTGCTTCCAAATTGGTGAATACTTGAAGGTGCTTAGGAGAGTGGCATGCCCAGAGACACGATGGAAGCTCTGCACCCTTTCCCATATACTTGTGCTTACATTTCTTCCATTGGACTGTTTCTGAATTATATCCTTTATCATTATATCCTTTTATAGTAAATCAGTAACCTAGAGGTACATTATTATTCTGAGTTCTGTGAACTGCTCTAGCAAATTAATCAAGCCAAAGGAGGGCTTGTGGGAACTTCCAATCTATAGCAGGTTGATTAGAAACACAGGTAATAATCTGGAGTTGCGACTTGAATCTGAATTGTAAAACATACTCTAATATCTGGATATTATCTGAACTGTATCTCAGTTTCTCCAACTATACTGTGGAAATGGAAACCCAAACTTTAGTGACAATTAGTTATTTTTTCCATAGCTGACTTATGTTAAATACCCACACTTGTACAAAAGAATTGAAGCCAAGAGCAGGGATTAAGTTCTACTAGTATGATAACAGCATGATAAACAAATATATATTGAAGGAACTGTTCATAGAATGTATGTGTAGGGGAGTACTAGGTAGACAATTCCACAGAAAAACACTACATTTCTCCATAAATATTTATGGAATGAATGAATAATTAAATTGGATTTCTGTACAAGAGAATATTTAAAATATAAAACTGCTAATAGGCATGAGATAGATGTACATGTCATGACATGGAAAGAGGTCTGTAATATATTATTCAGTGATAAAAGCAGATTATAGAACAATCTGTATAAAATGGCCCAACTAGTAGAAGAAAGTAAACGAATATGAATAAATATGTATGCATCAAAAAGTTTTTCTAAAATGTACCTCAAATGGTTAACAATAGTTGCCTCTGAGGACATTCATTTTCTCCTTACATATTTTGTTATTTAAATTTTATTTTATTTTTTAGAGCGAGAGAGAGTGAGAGAATCTTAAGCAAGCCTCATGCTCAGCACCCCCAACACAGGGCTTGATCCCATGACCCTGGGATCATGAAAAGCCGAAATCAAGAGTTGAACGGTCAACAGACCAATCCACCCAAGCACCCCTGAATTTTTTTTTTTTTACTCTCTACTTTATATACACTGAATCATTTAAATTGTTTACAATAAATATCTATTATTTTTATAGAGATATGTAATACAAAGCAAAAAAAAGCAAGACAAATAAACATATTCTTTGGAAAGATAAAACTCTTTAAAACGCTTCACAAATTTTTCTCTTTCTCTTCATGGCATGCTACTACTTCTTTAGTACAGTCGTCTGTCACTTATAACCTAGACCAGGATTCAGCAAACTATTGCTGTTAAGGGTCATATAGTAAATATTTTTGTGCTTGCAGGTTATTTGGTCTCTTTCCCAACTACTCAATTATGATGTGGTAGCCTGAAAGCAGCTACAGATAATACCTAAGCTAATGGGTGTGGTTGTGTTCCAACAAAACTTTATTTACTAAAACAGGTAGTGGATAATCCAAGGGCAAGAGTTTGCTGACCATTCACTTAGAACACTGAAGCTACCAAATTCTCTTTCTGACTCCAATCCCTTCTATCATCCTCTCCCATATCTTACACTGTTTCGATATATGTCATGTAATTTCTTTACATCCTATATTTTTGTTTAATTCTCATTTTCCTGGAGAACTTTTAGATTCCTAGAGATCTCAGATCATTTTTTAAGACCAAGAATAATCTTCATGACCCCAATAAATAACACTGACTGTTTTGCTTCAGTGCTTTCACAGCTTTTGTACATAGCTTGATTGGCACCCTGTATTGTGCCTCCCAGTCAGACAGCATACCAGGAGGGCTGAGGCTCTGCTTTTGAATTCCTGGAACTTAATGTAAGACAGAGCAGAGAGGGCAGGGATTCATAAATGATTGCTGTGTGAATAAAGGAGGCATCTTTGGCCTCTGAGGCTTTCAAATTAGGTGCTAAAAATTGCTCCTCCCAGTAGTTTTTTTTTTTTTTCCTTTTTTTTCCCCCTTTACAATCCAAACAGTCAATACCTGGAAGCTTGGATCTTTCTTTCATCTTTCCTTCTCATATCTCTGCATGACTTAAAGCCCATCATGCTTAAATCATGCTTTAAATCATGTTGTATAGTAAGACTATATAGCTAATATCAATTTTTTTAATTCTAATTTGTTATCTGATCCAAAACAATGCTTAAGCATTTATAAGTAACACCATTCAGGGGATAGTTCATCTTTGCCCTGTTGTCCTACTTATAAGTATTTTGCCCCAACCCAGGTTCACTAGATGGTGAGCCATTTGATTATGAGGAGGATATTTTTGAAAGGCTAAAAAATATTTAGTGCATAAATTAATGACTCCCTAGGGCACAGCATGCAAGTTCAAAATGTGCACAGGTATGCTTGAGACTTATTCACAAACCTTGTACACAGGAAAAAGTTAACTTAGATACAATAAACTATCAAAAGCCCATAATATTAATCAATTTAATCTTTCAGCCCTTTAGATGGCTATTATCACCAATTTGTCAATGAGGAAATGGAGATGTCTCTCAAAGTCAGCCCTTCAGATTTTCATACTTGTGTTCTTTTTTCATATGTGGCTTCTCTTCCTCTTCCCTTGATTCTTAACATTTATACAAAAACCCTTTGCATATAATTTTAAATGAGTTATTGAACTCTCCAATTCAGTGCTAGGGCTTTTGCGGCTGACTTTCCACTAAATAACATGGTCAATTATGCAAACCATCGTTAAAAGGGGCTCAAAATCTTTGCCTGTTGAAACTAACAGGATAGTTTTAAGCACCACTATATACCGAGCTTTTCTGAGTTGTGTCTGGGTTTTGAGTGGCAGTGAGATGGACGAGTGTGAGACAACCTACATCTGAAGACTGAGTAAACATTTATCTATAGGCAAGACAGTGGGGGACTAGACCTGAGCAGCCCAACGTGGTCAGAGGTTAATGTCAGTTATGATCATGGGAAATTCGACAATAGATGGAATCTCCAGTAGATGTACAGAACACAATAAGAAAAGACCTGGAGATCTATTCATCATCCAAAAGAACCTGAAGATGAAAATAGAAACCTACTCATAGGGGTAGGACTGAATCATGAAAAAAGTACAGGAGAAGCTCTGCTCCACAGGAGCTTGAGTACCCTTCTTAGAAACAAGGCTGAGATTCAGGCACAGGGGAATAAGACAACATGCCAGGGCCACATATTCGGGTGCAAAATGAAAATGACAGACACTGACCTGACTCTTACCAAAGGCAGAAATGTTCCAAGCAGTCATACAGGTTGAAATCTATAGGTGAAGTAGACACAGGTCTAGCAATGAAGAGACAGGAAAATAGAGACTGTTTCCAGTGTGCCTATCTCCTTATAGATGCCTCTCTAGCTCCCTCTCTCTCTTGCCTGTTTCTCTTCTTGCTCTTCACTGTTCAAAGGCTTTATGTGGCCAAAGTAATGCTTGGAGTATTTTTCTGAAGTATTAAATGTTTATTTTTCTTGTTCTGAATATTTAAAATAATTGAATATTTTATATTTTACTATGAAAAAAATTCGACTGATTTTTTTTTCCCTTTGGGTCAGTAGCCCTCTGTAGAATTCCGGACAGTGCTTTAACCAACTGTTTCTTCACTGTGCTAAACATTGCAGTTAATCCAAACTGTACAAATCAGATACAAGTTTTTAAAAAATCTCTACACTACAGGGACACCTGGGTGGCTCAGTCAGTTAAGCATCTGCTTCTGCTCAGGTCATGACTTCATGGTTTGTGAGTTCAAGCCCCGCATCAGTCTCTGTGCTGACAGCTCAGAGCCTGGAGCCTGCTTCAGATTCTGTGTCTCCCTCTCTCTTTGCCTCTCCCCCACTTGCACTCTGTTTCCCTCTCTCTCAAAAAATAAACATTTAAAAAATAATAAATTAATAAATAAATAATCTCTACACTACAAAAAAACTAAGCATATATATGCCTCCTAAATATTCACAAGTGATATTATGGTTAATTTCTGTGTATTCACTTGATGATATATTATGCACTAATTAAAATTATATTTAAAAATCACTTTAAAAATGTTTTAAATCTTTAAAAAAATTAAAACTGGAACCCATGACTACAGCAAGGTAAAATTTTTGTAACTTTACATGTTAAGACAATACGGAAAAACAACAACAAAACCATGGCTCATAGAGAGGCAGAAAGAAAGACAAATGGAGAATTATATTTTATTTTTTGGTATTATGTAACTTGAACATTTAATCATATTTCCCAAAATGAAATGTATATCCTTCACCGGTACTTCTTGAAATGAGTGCACAAGCTCACATAATATAGCCTGTTTCACAGAGCCATTACCCTAAAAATGTTTAGCTGTTCCACTGTGATATTTTTAAAATAAAGCATTCCAAAGAATCTAGTGTCTATGAGAAATGAAGCTATAACTTCATGTATCTCAAAGAAAACAAAAACAAAACAGGTAATCTTTCCAAGATAGACATGATAAAGGAAGGCATCACTCAACACAGATTAGAATAGAGTGAGTTTCAGGGAAATCTGTCTATGACCTCCTCTTCACCTCTGGTCCCCAACTCTCTCCTTCCCCATCCTTCTGCAAGAACTAGTTTAATGTGAGAGTCAAAATTTGTCTCTTATTTTCAGTATTCCTGCCAACAACACCAAAAGACTAACTTTTTGCCCTTCTGCTTTCTGATATGCCATTTTTGGCTTCTAATTTGAATGCACTTAAATCCTCCACAAAATTAAATTCTGATTATGCATCCACTTACCTCTTATTCCTTAAAAGTAGTTTTCTTTCCTATGACTTTATAGTAGCAGGCTGATAAAGGGCTGCTTACATGCGCAATTTTATTAAATTAATACACATTCAATGGAAACATTCAGATATGCTTATTTTACTATTCATAATATATAATTTGTTTCCTTTGAGAAATCATTTATTCTTCCAACAAATAACTTCAATAAAACACAAAAGGGTAAGATTGAATACATAGATAGACTTTTTTCATTATGAGGAAATATAAATGCTTATTAAAAATACAGACTTTCCCCATAAGAACTTCTTAAGCATCAGTTCTAAAAAGATGAAATAAAAGGCATCTTTATAACAGTATTAAAATTTGTGGCAGTTTAAACTGAAATATGATTGTGATATGAAAATATTTACTTTTTATTGTTTATAACTTCAGATTTGTTTCCACTATATTGTTTTGGCTTCTAGCTATGACCTAGTTTTCATTTATTTTTATGCTTTATTTATTTTAATCCTATAACAAAATACAAAATACTGAACATTTTAAATAACATCAAAGATTTTTATATTGACTACACTAGAAAAAATCTTGGTATTAATGAATGTAAATTTGGATGCTGACTCTGAGGCAGAAGCATGCTTGGCAAACTCAAGGAAAAAGGATGATTGAGGAAAAGAGAGGAAGAGATGGTGTGAGTATAGAAGGTAAAGCCAAAAAGGTAACAGGACTATAGAAGTCTTTAGCTTTATTACATATGCAATGGGAAGCGATTGTGGGGTTATGAGCAGGATGGTGACATCTGATTTATGTTTTCAAAGGTTCACATTGGCTGCTGTGAGACTACAGGATGTATGAGACTAGAATCAGGGTAATGAGAGTGGTAACTTGATGTAGGTTGTTTTGTATTGGTGGTAAGGTGTAGTATGATTCTGGATATAGAAACTTACAGATTATACCCCTTACCAAGTTCACTTATTAATGTGCTGCATCATTTCTCTACCCTTCTTTCTCTTCCCCTCTTGTTCATCCTCTGAACTATTTGAGGGTAAGTTATACGCATCAAACATCATGGTCCCTTACTTCTAAACTCTTCAGTGTATATTTCCTAAGAATAGGATCATCCCTACATAATCACAGTGCTAGTATCAGCTTCAGTAAATTTAACATTGATACAATATTTTTATCTAATTTACCGTTTGTATTCCAATCTTGTCAGTTGATCCAGCAATGTCCTTTATAGTATTGGTTCCCTTCCAGTACAGGATCCAATATTGCATTTAGTTATTTAGTTGTTTAGTTGTCATGTCTACTTAGGCTCCTTTAATATGAAACATTTCAACATTTTTTTAATGGATGCATTCTTAACATAGAGACAACTGACAGAACTGAACATTTATACAGATAGATCTGACCTGGACTCTGAAGGAGGTGAGGATGACTCTAAGATTTCTGGCTTCAGATACTGAATGAATCTCATTTACTGTGATAACTAATACTGCAAAGATTGGGGGCAGGTGGTAGGAATAGAAACCTCTAAAGAGGTGCCCCTTGTGAAAGACACTTCTAGTACTCACCCACATTACCTTTTCTGGACACACTGGAGAATTACACTTCCCCATCACCTGAGAGCTATGTGAAACAATGTAAGCAGTTCCTGCTAGTAGATCATACACTGAAATGATCACATCCCAGGAGAAGCATCCTGTTACTCTGTCTCACTGACCAAGGAGGCTTCATATTTCAGGTGGTGCAGTTGCAAGGTGGTAGAGGATCTATCAGTCTGCATTTCTGAGTAGTTACATGGAGAACAGTCATCCTGAAGAACTGTTCATTTCTACAACAGACTTTGCACAACCTAATAAACACTTGTTATGCTAATTCACTGAAATTTTGGGATTTATTACTACCTAGCCTATCTTGACTAAGTCACCATTAGCCATTCAAGTGAAAATGGTAAGTATACAGTTGGATATAAGATCCTGGAATTGGGGTCAGGTCAAGTCTGGGAATGTTTGAGTATCACCAACATATAAATGATAGAGGCATGAGATTCCCCTATCTAGTGAGTGTAGGTGTAGATAATTGATTTATAGTTGATTGGTTGATATATACACACATATGTACATACACCCACACATATATAATGACCTGTTCCTCAACCAGCTGCAATAGACAATTGATGCAGGAAAAGGTATCTAACCTAAGACAGCCACTCCAAGTCTTTCTGCAGTATTTTTTAACTGGAACTAAGAGAGTCAGTCTCTCTTAGGTGATGAGAGTCAGAGACTATAATCTGTGAAGGTCAAGAACTGTCAGAAGTAATATTCCAAGCTATGTGAATGAAATAATAGGTGAGAACAAAGTGGAAGTAGAGAAAAAAAGAGATATGAGAGTTCAAACGATTTTCAATTCCCTGGTTCTCATTGTTCTTCAGGCTCTTTCATTCATGTCTTTTGAATGATTGGGTCATTGAACAACACCACTAATTACAAGAGCCAGTAATTCCCATATTGTCCTGACATAGTTTGAACTAGGTTTGTAACTCAAAGCCCAAAGAATGCTAGATAGCAACTAGTTATTATCAAATTAATAAAATATAATAAACTTTTAAACTAAAAATTAAAAAAAAAAAAAATTACTCATGGTAGGGCACCTGGCTGCTTCAGTTGGTAAAGCAGGTGACTCCTGACTTCAGGGTTGTGATTTCAAGCCCCATGTTGAGCCTAGAGCTTAAAGAACAACAACAAAAACGACTCATGGCTTCTCCTGGTTTAAAAAAGCCATCATTTACTTCCTATCTTTTCCCTCATTTAAGATCCTATTCTAATTATCCCTTGGTACATACCAAACCACCCCAATACAGTGGCTTAAGATGGCAATCAGTTGTTTTGCTCATCAATCTGCAATTTGGGCAGGGCTCTGTGAGGAAGGATTATCTCTGTTGCATGTGCTGTCAGTGGGGAGACCTGACCAAGAAGGCCCATTCACATGGCTGACAAGTTGGTGCTGGCTGTCAGCTGGGAATTCAACCAGGCCTGAGGTTTCTCTCTATATGGCTTCTCCCTGTGACCACAGCTTCTTCACAATGAAACTGGATGCTAAGGGCAAGAATATCAAGAGAGACAGCCAACCAGAAGCTATATCACCTTTTACAACCCAGCCTTGGAAGTTACATGGTGTCACTTCTGCCACACTGTACTACTCATACCAGACACAACAATCACAAAGTCTTGCCAAGATTCAGTGAAGAAACACATGGATGATGTGTTTTTGATGTGGGAGTGGCTAGGTTCTAGAATAATATGAGGGAAGGGGAAATTATTGTGTCTATTGCTGGAAAATTCAATCAACCATAATTCTAAATGGTGTATAGAAATTAAGACTAGAGTATGTAAACCACAGGAACATGTGCTTTAGTTCCATATAAAAATATTCATTCATTCACTCTCTCACTTATTCATTAATTCATTTATGAAACACATACATACTGAGAGACAAAGAGTCAGTTGCTTTGCTAAATACTGAAGCAGGGCCAATAGTCATCCAGTGTATACTTAGTATATTCTTTTATTTACACCCATTATTCATTCTTATTGGTTCTGTGTCCATTCAGATGTCTTGGTGTCCAGGTTATTAAATATTTTGAATATTATCCTTTTGCTTGGGGAATAGTCTCTAACCCTTTCTTCTAGAAAGACACAGACTAAGGAAGGAGATTATGGTCCAGTGTTCTGTTATAAGCATTGTTAATCTTATGTTGGATTCTTAAGAAATAGAACCTGCAACAGAGATTCTTATGAAAGTGACTTATTTAGGAAGTACTCTAAGAAAGGGAGGGAGGGAATCAGGGCAGAGCAGGAAATGGAAACTAAGCATGTGGTATCGGCTAGAAACTCACATTAGCCTGGTCCCACAAGGAGATATGGAATATGACTTATAGCATACAGTGGGTCCTATCTTGAAGCAAAGAGGCCATATTCTAGTACACAAGTGGCCATTAGCCATGCCTGGTGTGTGTATGTGAGTGTGGGGGGGGGGTAAGGGGGGAGGTGAGGAGGGATAGGTGTAAGTTTCCAGGTGTGGCAACTCGACTTAAGTAGAAGCAGTTCTCTAAAGATACAATTGTCAGTGGTGCCTGAGTGGCTCAGTTCATTGTTTCTGAGTTTGGTTCAGGTCATGATCCTGTGGATTTGAGCCATGCATAGGGCTCTGTGCTGACAGCTCAGAGCCTTGGAGACTGCTTTGGATTCTGTGTCTCCCTCTCTTTCTGCCCCTCCCCTGCTTGCACTGTCTCTCTCTGTCTCTTGAAATAAAATAAAACCTTACAACAATTTTTTTTCTGAAGATGCATTGTCAGCCCTTAGCATCCCAAACTAATAGTAGCTGGGGATGGATAGACCTATCTGAAAAATAAGTTCTTCCTTCCTTCCTTCCTTCCTTCCTTCCTTTCCTTCTAATTTTAAGTTTTAATTTAAATTACAGTTAGTTACCATACAATCTAAGATTGGTTTCAGGTAGAGAATTTAGGGAATCACACTAGTATACAACAACCAGTGCTTATCAGACAAGTGCCCTTCTTAATACCCTATCACCCACTTAACCCATTTCTTCACACATCTCCCCTCCAGTAAACCTCAGTTTGTTCTCTTTAGTTAAAGGTCTATTCTTTGGTTTGCTTTCATTCCTTTTTCCCCACTATGTTCATCTGTTTTTTCTTAAATTCCATATATGAGTGAAATTATATGGTATTGTCTTTCTCTGACTGACTTATTTTGCTTAGCATAATACTCTGTAGTTCCATCCATGCCATGGCAATTGGCAAGATTTCATTCTTTTTAATGGCTGAGTAATATTCCATTGTTATATATCTTCTTTATCCATTCATCAATAGATGCAAATTTGGGCTCTTTCCATAATTTGGCTATTGTTGATAATGCTTCTATGAACATCGGTGTACATATATCTCATTGAATCAGTATTTTTGTATCCTTTGTGTAAATACCTAGTAGTGCAAATGTTGGATCATAGGGTTGTTTTATTTTTAACTTTTTGAGGAGCCTCCATGCTATTTTTCAGAGTGGCATCATCAGTGTAATGCCCATCAACAGTATAAGAGGGGTCCTCTTTCTCATCATCCTTGGCAACATCTATTGTTTCTTGTGTTGTTCATTTTAGCCATTCTGACAGGTGTGAAGTGGTATCTCATTGTAGTTTTGATATGTATATCCCTGATGATGAGGGATGTTGAGCATCTTTTCATGTGTCTGTTAGCCATTTGGAAATATTCTTTGAAGAAATGTCTATTCATGTCTTCTGCCCATTTTGTAAACAGATTATTTGATTTTTGGGTGTTGATTTTGATGAGTCCTTTATAGATTTTGGTGTTAACCCTTTATGAGGTATGTCAGTTGCAAATATCTTGTCCTATTCCAAGGTCACCTTTTAGTTTTGTTGATTGTTTCCTTCACGGTGCAGAAGCTTTTTATCTTGATAAAGTCCCAATAGTTTATTTTTCCTTTTGTTTCCCTTCTCTCTGGAGAAGTATATCTAGTAAGAGGCTGCTATGTCTAGTAAGAGGCTAATGTCAAAGAGGTTACTGCCTTTGTTCTCCTCTAGGATTTTAATGGTTTCTTGTCTCACATTTAGGTCTTTCATCCATTTTGAATTTATTTTTGTATATGGTATAAGGAAGTGGTCCAGTTTCATTCTTTTCATATTGCTGTTCAGTTTTTCCAATGCCATTTGTTGAAGAGACTGTCTTTTTCCCATTGGATAATCTTTCCTGCTTTGTTGAAGATTTGTTGACCATGTAAGTGTGGATCTATTTCTCAGTTTTCTATTGTGTTCCATTGAACTATGTGTCTATTCTTTGTGCCAGTACCATCTTCGTCTGGTTTTGGAATCAAGGTAATGCTAGTGTTTTAGAAAGAATTTGGAAATTTTCCTTCCATTTATATGTTTTGGAACAGTTTGAGAAGAACAGGTATTAACTCTTCTTTAAATGTGTGGTAGAATTCCCCTGGGAAGTCATCTGGCCCTGGATTTTGTTTATTGGAAAATGTTTGATTACTGATTCAATTTCTTTGCTAGTTATTGGTTTGTTTAAGTTTTCTATTTCTTCCAAGTTTTGGTAGTTCAGATGTTTCTAGGAATATCCATTTCTTCCAGATTGCCCAATTTGTTAGCATATAATTTTTCATAATATTCTCTTATAATTGTTTGTATTTTTGTGGTGCTGGTTGTGATCTCTCCTCTCTTATTCGATTTTATTCATCTTGGTCCTTTGCTTTTCCTTTTGGTTCATTAAAATATTTTTTAAGGTAAACCATCCAAGCAGTTTCTATTCATTAATATTTTTAAGGTAAACCATCCAAGCAGTTTTTATTGNCTACAGGGATTTTTGTTTGTTTGTTTCTATATCATTCGTTTCTGCTCTAATCTTTTATATTTCCCTTCTGCTGGCTGTAGACTTCATTTGTTGTTCTTTTCCTAGCTCCTTTAGGTGTAGGGTTAGGTTGTGTATTTGAAATTTTTCTTCCTTCTTGAGGTAGGCTTGTATTCTATATATTTCCCTCCTATGACCATGTTTGCTGTGGTGCAATTCCAAAGGTTTTGGACTATCATGTTTTCATTTCCATTTGCTTCTGTGTATTTTTAAAGTTTCTTCTTTACTTTCCTAAATGATCCATTCATTATCTACTAGGATGTACTTTAACTTCCATGTATTTGTGTTTTTTCAGATATTTTTGTGGTTGACCTCAAGTTTCATAGCATCATGGTCAGAAAACATGCATGGTATGATCTTAGTCTTTTTGTTCTTGTTAAGGCCTGATTTGCGACCTAGTATGTGATTGATACTGGAGAATGTCCTATGGGCACTTGAAAAGAATGTGCATTCTGCTGCATTAGGATGAAATGTTCTGAAGATACCTGGTAAGTCCATTTGGTCCAGTGTGCTCTTCAAAGCTATTGTTTCCTTGATTTTCTGCTTAAATGAGCTTTCCATTGATGTAAGTGGGGTGTTAAAGTCCCCAACTATTATTATATTATTATCAATAAGTTCTTTTATGTTTGTTATTAATTGTCTTATATATTTGTGTGTTTTATGATGGGGGCATAAATATTTACAATTGTTAGATTTTGTTGGATAGACCCCCCTTTATTACAGTACAGTGCTTTTCTTAATCTCTCATTATAGTCTGGTTTAAAGTCTAGTTTGTTTAGAATAAGTATTGCTACTCTGGCTTTCTTTTGACATCCATTTGCATGATGTCCATCACCTCACTTTCAATCTGCAGGTGTCCTTATGTCTAAAATGAGTCTCTTATAGGCAGTATATAGATGGATCTTGTTTTTTAATTCATTCTGACACCCTACATCTTTTTATTGGAGCATTTAATCCATTTAAATTCAGGGTAATTACTGATGGATATGAATTTACAGACATTTAATTATTTGTTTTGCCATTGTTTCTGGAGATTTTCTCTGTCTTTGTCATTTTTAATCTTTCTCACTCAAAAAGTACCCTTTAATATTTCTTACAGGTCTGGTTTAGTGATCACAAACTCCTTAGTTTTTGCCTGGGAAATTCTTTATCTCTCCTTGTATTCTGAATGATAGCCTTGTTGGAGAGATTGTTCTTGGCTGGATATTTTTCCCATTCAGCATGTTGAATATATCATGCTACTCCCTTTTGGCCTGCTAAGTTTCCGTGGAGAGATCTGTTGCTAACCTTATTGGTCTTCCCTTGTAAGTTAGGGACTTATTTTGTCTTGCTGCTTTCAGGATTTTTTTCTCTAGATTTTGCAACTTTAACTATAATATGTCTTGATGTTGTCCTGCTTTTGGTGATTTTGATGGGAATTCTCTGTAGCTCCCGGATTTGGAAGTCTGTTTTCTTCCTCAGATTAGGGAAATTTTCAGCTATAATTTCCTCAAATAAGCCTTCTGCCCCTTTTTCTTTCTCTTCTTCTTATGGGACTCCTATGATATGAATATTATTACTCTTGATGAAATCACTGAGTTCCCTAAGTCTACTTTCATGATTCAAAATTTTTCTTTCCTTGTTTTGTTCAGCTTTATTATTTTCCATAATTCTACCTTGTAGATCACTTATTCATTCCTCTGATTCTTCCATCCTTGTGGTCGTTACATCTAGTTGGTTTCAAATCTCAGTTTTTGGATTTTTCATTTTGGCCTGACTGGTTTTAAGCTCTTTTTTTTATCTCTGTGGTAAGGGTATCCCTGATGTCTTCTATGCTTTCCTCAAGCCCTGCTAGTATACTTAATGATTGGTGCTTTCAATTCTGAATGAGGGATATTACTTATATATGTTTTGATTAGGTCCCTGGCTGTAACCTTTTCTTGTTCTTTCTTTTGGGATGAATTCCTCCATCCTGTCACTTTGCCTAGGTCTCTGTATTCTTCTGTTTGCTAGGGAAGCCTGTTATATTTCCTGCTTCTGAGTGTAATGGCTTTCTGAAGAAGAGGTCATATAATGCCCAGGCCTGGCACTTCAGGAAGTGTCTCTGAGGTGTGCTATGTGAACTCTGTTGCTGTGTTATGGCTGCTCTCTCAGGTCAGTCCTCTGCAGAGTTTCTCCTTGCCTGCAGTGTATAGACCTTTACCAGAGTATGGCAAGTTTTAACTAGGTGTGCTCTGTCCTGCTTGTTAAAAGAGACCTGATGTGATCTCCACTAGAGGTGAAGTTTTGTAGAACTCTATGATCAGTAGATGTGATGCATGTGGGGGGTTGTGCTGATCTTCTGGGGGGAGGGGCCCATGGCACTTGTCATTAAGCATGCTTGCCCTAGAAAAACAGTACCAGCAGAGCACAGGGGGTGGAACTTGGTGTAAGTAAGTTAGGTAGCCAGTGTTGGCACTGTGCTGTTTACTGAAGTTAGTTTATACTGAGGGGGGTCAGGGAAATTGTGTCAGCCTGCTCCTTTGTCCCTGTAGAGGGGAGTTCTTCCTTGCTGCTCTCAGGGAAGCCCTCCCTGAAGAGTGAATAATTTCTCCTTGTGTGTCTTAGGTGTTTTTCAGATCGCTGTTTTCATAGAGTTTATGTCCAGGTTGCTTGCCTGCCTGGACTAGCACAGTGCACTTTGGGGTCCATCCCAGGCAGGCCAGCTAAGTTTTAAAGCTGCAAACTTTAGGGACCTGGTGCAATGGGGACCTGCAATGGTCTTGTCAGGGAGGATCTTGCTGTGCTGGGATTGCGGCAAGTTTGACACCAAAAGGCAGTTGCAGAGAGCAGGAATATAGAGTTTGGTGCAAAGCACAATAGACAGTGCCCTGGTTACCTGTCCCCAGCAGATGTCTTTACACCTATGCTGAGGTGTGTGAGAGGGAAATAGGGCCCACAGGCTCCTTTGTCCCTGGAGAGGAAATGCCACCATGTTCAAATGTGCTCCAAGAAGGGGGAACCATCTCTTCCATTGTCTCAGGAGATCCTCAATGGCACTATCTGCCCCCAGGTAACCTGCCTGCCTTCTCCACAGAAGCATGCTGTAGCATCCTCAGGGCTCTATACTACCCACACTGTGGACCTCTAAAACTCCAGTCTTTGAGCCCCACTGGTAAAAACTCACAAAAATCAGCCCCCCTTGTTTTCCCAATCGATGACTTTGTGGAAGGGCTTTCCTTATGTGATCCCATGTGTTCCCCTTGCTCTCTTTCTCTTTCCCTCCCCTTTGTAGCACCTACAATCCATTTCTCCCCCAAACCATGTCTCCTCACCTCCTGCCTTCCACAATGTGGCTCCCCCTCCCTCTAGTTGTGCAGTTTGTTCTCTCAGTCCTCAGATCAATTTCTCAAGAAATAAATTCTGATCAAGGCACCAATATATTCATTACATATCTTCTCTTGAATGTTTTATTAGAAGTTGTGTAACTTACCTTGATATCTAGGCATAAACTGAGAAGAGAATTTACCAGCACCTAACTAGATATAGAGTAAAATGGCAAGTCTTACACATTGCCTGTTGATTAGAACTCTCCCTGTTTGAAGATGAGGATAAAAAAAGTCAACATAATGTTTATGAAGGGGGATTTCAGTAAAGAGAAAGAATATTAAACAAATGATTAATCACTAAAAATTTATTATACATTAAAAAGTGGGTGATTTTAATAGTTTTATTCAGATAAAACTTATATATTATAACATTTATTGATTGAAATTGAAATAAATATTTTATATTTACTGAGTTGTACAACCATCACCATATCTAATTTGAAAACATTTATATCATCATTAAAGGAAATCACATGCCCATACACAGTTATTTACCATCCCCCATTCCCCTATCCCCAGCATTAAGCAAGCATTTTGTATCATGTATCAGTACTTCTTTCCTTTTAACTGCTTCTTTTTTCTGAATAGTATTGCATTGTATTTTGTTTATCCAGTTGATGTGCATTTGTACTGCTTCAGTTTTTTGGCTATCGTGAATAATGCTAATACAAACATTCATGTATAAAGCTTTATGTGAATATTTTCATTTTTCATTTCTTCCAGGTAGACTCCAAAAGGTAGAACTGTTGGGTCCCATGGTATCTCAATGCTTAACTTCTTGATGAATTGCTAAACTGTTCTACAAAGTAGCTGTACCATTTTACAGCAGTGTATAAGGGTTCCAACTTCTTCACATCTTCCAATAGTTTTTATTATCCAACTTAAAAAAATTTTTTTTAATGTTTATTCATTTTTGAAAGACAGAATGTGATCAGGGGAGGGGAAGGAAGAGAAGGAGACACAGAATCTGAAGCTGATAGGACAGAGCTCCATGAAGGGCTCTAACTCATGAACCAAGAGAGATTATGACCTGAGCCAGTCCCGACACTTAACTGACTGAGCCAACAAGGTGCCACCCAGGTGCCCCACCCAATCTAACTTTTATTATGTGTACTCTAGTGTATGAGAACCTCACTGTCATTTTGATTTGCATTTCTCTGAGAGCTAATGTTGGGTTTTTTGTTTTTTTTTTTTTTTCATTTTTTTAATGTGCTTATTGGTCTTTTGTACATTTTCTTTGAAGAAATGTCTATTCAGATCCTTTGGCTATTTTTAATTGGATTATCTATCTCTTTTAATATTGAGTTGGAAGAATTCTTTATCTATTCGGAATGTAACCCTTATTAGAAATATGATTTGCAAATATGTTCTTGCATGTTCACATGTTGTGGGTTTTTGTTTTCCATTTTCTTGAGGATATCTTTTGAAACACAAAAGCTTTTAGTTAACGTATCATTTTTTCTTTTATCACTTGTATTTTGCTATCATATCTTAGAAACCATGAAAATCTCCCTCTATATTTTCTTCAGAAAATTTTATTGTATTAGCTTTTACATTTATGTCTCTTATTCATTTTAAGTTATTTTTTGGGCATGGTGTGGGGTAGGAGTTCAATGTCATCTTTTTGCATGTTAATATTTAATTGTCCTAGCACCATTTGCTCAAAAGACTCTTTCTCACTGAATTTTCTTGGCACTTTCATCAAGAAAACTGAGTAATTTTAGAAAAGCATTTGACATCTTCAGTTTGACAAGTCCCTGACCTATATCAAATAAGAGCAGATTATTAAGAAAAACAGGAAGACATTAAAACAAATAGAAACAGAGAATGAAACAAAATGTGTAAAATAAGAAATGAATGCAAGAAAATAAATAACAAATATTAACATGTACAGTGCAATGCAGAAAAGAAACTATTAAATGTCTAACTTCTTCCAGTATATAGGTATATATATACATATAAATATATAGAAGAAAACTATAAGGTAGACTTTAATAGATATGGAAGACAGGAATAAAAACACAATATAATGACTTCACTCTTATGAAGACTTTAAGACACAGAACAGATAAACATAAGGGAAGGGAAGGAAAAATAATATAAAAACAGGGAGGAGGATAAAACATAAGAGACTCTTAAGTATGGAGAACAAACAGAGGGTTACTGGAGGGGTTGTGGGAGTTGTGGGAAGGGGGATGAGCTAAATAAGTAACGGGCATCCACTCCTGAAATCATTGTTGCACTATATGCTAACTAACTTGAATGAAAATTTAAAAAATAAAAAATAAATAAAAAATAAAATAACACAATATAATAATTTTAGGTGTTTTTCAGTAAGAAATAAGAATAATTAGAAGAATGATTAAACACACAGCTAAGAAACAATCCTTAAGTAAAGAAAAGATGTTAGTATAGAGATGAGAAATGCTAAGATCTTTCCTAGGAAAAATCCAAAAGAAGTTTGCAGATAGACTTATTATAGAATGAAATGTATTAAAGAAAAATTCTAACATAAACATATAAAAAATGCTTTCCTTGAAAGAGGCCATTAGACTTGAAGAAGTTCAAGACAAGTCCCTCCAAAATATGCTGCTTTGGTATAAAGATTATTTTGTGTTAAAATCAATCAAGTCCCAACAGATTCAGGGAAAGCTCTTCATCTGCCCCACAACTGCCTAAAAGAATTTAGATAGAGGACCTGCTCCAGGAAGAGAGCTATCACCATAGATAGCTACACTATGGTAAGAACTAGGTATGCTAGATAGGGAGGGAGGAACCTCCCACGGCCTGCTTGATCAAAGTCTTATCTTTGTCCCACTGTTTCTGAGGCCCAGCAAACATTTGTTTACCAAACATTACTCCTTTCCATTCTTCCTGAGAATTGTATTCCTTCTCTTTGAAGACCTGAGTCCTCACCCCTTCCCCTTAGTTCAGAATGACCTCCTACATACCTCATTTTTCCTGTCTTTGGAATTTCCATGTCTGGGTGGGTTCCCCCCAACCCCTTATATATGCTATTAAATTTGATTTTCTCCCATTAATCTGCCTCATGTCAATTTGATTCCTAGTTCAGCTAGATAGACCTTGAAGGGGACAGGAATTCTTGCTCCCTGAAAGACTTCAGTTTCCTCTGCTAAATAATAAATGTCAGTAGAGAGTGGGCACATGTTAAGTTTGGAGCAAACAAACTTTTTTTTTTTTGTTTTTACTAAAGACTTTAAAACCTGGGAAAGTTATCTTTCATTTGAAGGCAACTAAAAAAAAATATCTTGGAATTGTAGAAGTTCAGAAAATACACCGTCCATTCACCCTTTCTCAGAAAATTTACTTAAAGATTAATTTCCAGCAGCAAAATAATGAATCAAGATAAAGACCTCAAAATGGTTTAACACTGTCTGGGAAGGTCTAATGGATCTTCCCATACTCATTCTGCATGCCAGAGAAATAGAATTCGATTCTGGCTCTCAGGCAAGTTTAGGCTTTGCTAGAGGGAGGTGGTGGGGGGTAGGAGAGCTTAACCCTGTGATGCTTCACTCAGCTCTGTTTCTTCAGGATCTTTTCCAATGAAATGTGTTCTTTCTTGAATTATATTTTATATCCTGCAAGTGAGGAGGCCTCACATAGTTTATTGCTGATTCTTCTCCTATGGAGGTGGTAATTACTGAAAATTGCTGTTTCCTTATCTAGAACATGTGACCAGAGGTTGTTTGTTTTTCGTTTGTTTGTTTTTGTTTTTGTTTTTCCAGACCTATCCCTTTGAGGGTAATTTGCTAATGGGAAAAGATACAAGAAAAGATACTGAGTGCCCTTCTGATAAATCTTTTGGAGTCAGGGTCATTCAATAGTATAAAGAGCACCCTGATCTAAGCTCTGAGGTTGACTGAAGTTTTGTTTAGATCTACTACCATGTGAGCACAATACACTGCTAGATTTCCAAGTAGTCTAATGACCTGCAAGTTTTCTGTTCTGATTCTTTCTAAATATTACAGCTAAAGCCACTTTCAATCTTCACTTGAAAGTTCACTTCCATCTCAGATCCTGAAAGTAGTCTTCACTGAAGAATATTAAGAATACCCTTAAATCAATTTAGTTTAACCCAACACACTTATTTTTATACTTATTCTAAGTTAGGCACTGTGCAAGTCACTGATGACAAGATAAATAACCACAAAGATAAATAAACCACAGGCTTTATTCTTGAAGTAGTTGTAGTCTAGCGCAGAGGTCTCTTAAATGCTAACGTGCATAAGACTTGCCAGGGAGGTTGTTAAAAATGTAGGACCTGGCCCCACTCCCAGAGGTTCTGATTCATTAATTCTTTTAGGTGATCCCCAGTGAGTGATCTCTCTTTGGAAACATTTGTCTAGGGGCCAAGCACAGATGGATATTTCAATGTAGTGTCAAAGTGCTGCACTTAAATAATAGTAAATCATAAGACTCTGGCACCAGAAGATGTGGATTTGAATCTAGCACTACTACTTACTATTTGTGTGACATTGGATAAGTTATTTAATCATTCTGTATCTCTACAAAATCTTACCTCCTATGGTTGTTATGATGTTTAACAGAAATGAGGTAATTTAAGTCTAAAGAAATAAAGTTTACTGCTTTACTCATTTTCTTTTACTGTGAAGATACTGTAAAAAAATGCCTCATTATAATATAGGAATATGGGAATCAGCATAGGCAAAGGGAGAAATGGAGAGAAGATCTAGAGCCTGTATAGATGAAGAAACAGATGAATAGAGACATCTGCTGAAGAAGCTTGCCTGAAGCTTGTTCTGTTGTGTGCAAGATAGGTTCCCTCCCCACAAAAAAATTCATAACATTTACATTCCGAATCCAATGTTTTTGAAGCTGGACTTTCATTTGCAGAAAATGCCAGAAGTGTTGAATCTATTCTCAAAGTGTGCTGGGTGTAAGAAGAGGCTTCTCAAAGGGTAGAGTCACACTTTTATTACATGAGTAAATGGCTAATAGGTTGGTACATAATAAACCTCCAATAAATAGAAGCTATTAGCAAGGCCCTGTTCTTTCTTGCTCCATCCTTACTCCTGCTGTCTCCTTCCCACTCTATCCTTAACTAGCATTCCAAGTAGTTTTCAAGAAACCCTCTTACATTCTTACTCTTTTCCTAGAATGCTCTCCTTTTGCAACTCCTGATATTAAACTAAACTTTAAGAGCACTACTTCTCTCATTAATCTCTCTCACAGGGATCCATTCATTCAACTTGTCATTCACTTAACAGCTATTTACTGAGCAAATACCCTGTGCTGGGCACTGTGTCAGGAAGAAGGCAAGGACAATGGAAAAAAGACATGGTCCCTACCCTTATGGAGCTTATGATCTAGGGAAAGAGCAGACACCAAACAAATACACAAGGAAGTACCTAATTACAAAATGATAAGTGCTAAAATGGAGAAATTCAGTGCTCTATGTGTGTACAAATACCTATGTCAGTACTTGGCACTGACTAAGAAAGTCCCCCTATGTAAAAAAAAAAAAAAAAAAAATCATTATTATATTTGTTGAGCACCTGCAATGTCACAGATAACAGTATACCTATTATATATGGCATAATATATAAGTACACATGTTAAATTAGACATGAAAGAGAACTAACATACATAGTAGAGTATGATACCTGATATGTAAAAGATAAGTACAATCACATGTGAATAAGTGCTAGGAATCAGGGAAAATGTCTTAAAAAAATAACAAATAAAATAAATGGTAGCTATTATTTCTATGATGTCATATGCTCAATAAAGAGGCATGTACTAGGTTAAGTGATGACCTTCTCCCCTACAAAGAGATATGTCCACATCCTAATCTCCAGGAACCTGTGAATACTGCCTTATATGGCAAGAGTGCACTTCACCTTATATTTGAAAGATAAGAGCAAGATTTTGTGAAGTAGAGTTTTTCCTGTATTATCAGGGTGGGCCTTAATGAAAATATATATATTCTTATAAATATAAGGTAGAGAGTTTTGAGACCTAAAAGGAGGAGGCAATGTGACCACAGAGATTAGAGCCACAAGCCAAGAACTCCTGGAGCCACCAGAAGTGGAAAAGACAAGCAATAGATTCTTCCTTAAAGCCATGGGAGGGAACATAGCTCTACTGACACTTTGGTTTTGGGCACCCGCCTCCAGAACTGCGAGGGAATACATTTTTTTCCAGTTACCCAGTTTGTGTAACTGTTATAGCAGCCACGAGAAATGAATATAAAACTCTTAAGCCAATTTGTGAATGTAGGAATTGCACTCTGGAACTGAAGGAAATTTGGAGGTGAGGCAATCTTAGTTACTACTACTATATGTAAAATATCAAAAACCAAAACCAAATAAAAAACCGAACAATAGGAGAAAAAGATAGCAGACATGAAACAACATAATTGTTTTCTGGGAGCTCTAAACTGTGGCTGTAGGGAGAGGTAAGAGATGAAATCAGGGTATAGGTAAGTTTAGTTAGGTCTCAATGGCACCTCTAAGGAGCCAAAACTTCTCTAGGCCCTGGTACTCAAAGAGTGGTTCTTTGAGCAGCAGCTAGAGCTGTCAGAATACCACAGAGGTTTTTAGAAGTATAGAATTCGGGGGCCACATTACAAACCTACTCAGATAGAATCTGAATTTTAACAAGATTCCAGGGTCAATTGTATGCACTCTAACATTTAAGGAGCTTGCCTCAAGAGCAATGCTATTGGGAAATTTTGAAAGATTTAAAGCAAATAACTGAGAAGGTAACATTTGCATTTTGGGTCAGGCAATCTGGTAGTATTATGAAGAACACTTTGGCTGGGATAAAAACCAGAGACAAGTGACTGGAACAGAACTGGTAAGAGGTTATGATGCTTTAATGAAGATAGTGGTAACAGAGATGGAAAAAAATGACAGTTTTAAGAAATATTCAGACCCTAGTCTGATATGGAATAATGCTATTCACATCTAGGTTCTATGATGTGTCCCACTTCTTTGTGCCTCTATTTCTAACAGGATCTTAGAGTCGGATTATTCCCATCATAGTTTCTGTTGAAGCACCAACAGATGACAGGATGCTCAACTGAGGATGAGTCATTTTCCCCTCCATACACAGGTTGACAAAAGAAATGCATTAAGAAACTGTTATGTGATTCTTTGAGACTTCAGGCAAATCAAGGATATTAAAAAAGAAAAGAAAAGAAAGAAAAGGAAAGAAAAGAAAAGGAAAAGAAAAGAAAAGAAAAGAAAAGAAANATAAATGTTAAGGCCCCACACCAAGACTTAATACTTACCTGGAGGTTCAATTCCACCACCCCCCACCCAGGAATGTAACCTTTAATCAGTCAATATGGAATTTCCCTGATAGCATTAGGAAGTCTGCTGAAGGACCCCATTGTTCCCCTCAGGAGGGCTATTTTGCCTATAACTATCCTTTCATTGCCAATAATTTTCTTTTGTCATTTCCTTTCTGCCTTTAAAAACCTTCTCTTTTCTACAGCTCCATGGAGTTCTTTCTTTTTAAAGTTTATTTATTTTGAGAGAGAGTGCAAGTGAGTGGGGGAGGGGAAGAGAGAGAGGAAAAGAGAGAGAATCCCAAGCAGGTTCCACTATGTCAGTGCAGAGCCTGACACAGGGCTTGAACCCACGAACTGTGAGATCATGACCTGAGCAGAAATCAAGAGTCAGACACTTAACCAACTGAGCCACCCAGGCGCCCCTCTATGGAGCTCTTTTCTATTTGCTTGACGGGGTGCTGATCCATGAACCATTCAATGAAACCAATTTGATCTTTTAAGTAACTCATTTGATTTTTTGTTGTTTAACAGTACTCACCCTCCGCCAGGAAAAGGCATATAGGTGACTATGACATTCTAACCTCACATCTAGTGAGGAGTACTGCCAGGGGACCATAGCAGAACTTTGAAATGTGTTTTCCGGAGTTGGAAAATGTGAAGAACTACTGTTGTACTGATGCCTTAAGTGGCATCTTAAGTGGACTGTAGACTTAAGTCTTTCTCTACTCCCTGCACCCCAGAAAATTTAGAAAATTTAGAGGCTAAGAGGATGACTGGCTGCTTGGTGGTGGAGCCAGGAGAGTGCTGTTCCTTTCCTTTATTCCGAAAACTTACCAGGGCTAGGGAAAAAGGAGCCAGAGTGGTTCATTCGGGATTCTGTCCTATAATAAAGCCATCTGAAGGAGTAAGGATTTCCTATCAAAAAGGAAGTATAAATACACATGAGGCTTCCAGGACCTGAGCAAGAAAAGATTCATCAGCTAATGAATTGTGGGAGGTGGAAAGGTCTAGTTGAGACCTTTCAAGGGATCCTCAAAGGTGTCTTCAAAGAGAAAGAATCTGTTTTAATCATTTTCCAGGACCTGCCAGAGGACCCTAGCTTTAGACCCAGAGAAGGAAACAGCTAGGATTTGCAGTGAAGTTAGAAATTTCCTGTATCTCCTGACCTCCTGTCATACCCTCACCTCCTAAGGGATGTGTGTGGCTTTGGAAATGATAGTGATATGATGTCATTAAATGAAGAAAGAAGAGAGAAAGTCCACCCCACTTCTTCAGTTTAGGCTTTCAGCTCTAAGTAGGCTTAAACTAGTACAAAGAAAAAGAATGAATACCAAATGCAATTACACATTTTCATTATTACACAGTAACAAATAGTCTAGTATTAAATACTCTAATTATTGAATTGTAATAGTGCTTGTGACCTACAATGACAATGAACAGTTGTATTACTTAAAAGTCAACAATAACAACAACAGTAAAGCTATAGATTCCACCAGAGTTTTCATCCAGGAACAGGTACTCCACCCCAATAAAATATAAAGGAATGGTGAGAAAAAAAAAAACATTTCATGTTGGTTATGTCAAAAGCTATGCTTGCTCAGTACAGAGATTAAATTAAACGTTTAGTAAAAATTTAATTTGCTTTTAAAAGTAAAAGCATTGCTCCTTAAAATTCTATTCTTTAAGCTTGTAGACCCTGGCCAGTTCAGTTGGCTCATTTAAGTTAGAAGACGGCTAATCGGAAAAAGGTGGAATTCTGGGAGCAATATCAGCTGTGGGCAGTAGTAACTACTGTTCACGTCTGTGGGAGGTGGCCTCAACACACAAGCTTGCTCTTGCTGGGCTACAGTCGTCTACTTCCAGTGTCTCAAACTGTGAGAAGATATACTGTTTCTGCTTTTGTAAAATGAAACACTATAACTAGTGCTACACACATAATGAAAAAGTATTGCTTAATCTTGTTTGGCTTACATATGTATTTATAATTTCTTGCTGTGTCTTTGTGAAAGCTTAAAAGGAAAAATTCTCCCACAGAGCACGTATGCCAACGTTTATGTTTTTAAGAAATTCATGTTAGTGGTTGTTAAGTAACTAGGTCTGTTCAGAGTTGTGTAAATCTGAGACTTTATGTTTGAGTTAGGACAATTTTTCTCTTTATTAATTGAACCCATATTTAAAATTTTTAAGTGTGGTATTAGTCAAATCAACATCACATTTTTAAGAATTCATTGGTAAGTAACCTTGAATATACATCTTAAATGCTCGTATGATAAAATTAACTATCTGTCCCTATTTTTCTTTCTTCTGCATAATTGCAAAATAAACACCAAAAAGAGTTCCTTCTCCTAGTTTAGAAAATACGAGAACCATAGACAAGAAATCTTTTAATAAAAGAGAAAATAAGATAACCCTTGCCTAATTTGTCAGCAGTCCCTGGATTAAGTCCTTCTTTATGAAATTCCACATGTTGCCAAAAGATGGCGCTCTTGTATCCACTATAGCAACTGAAAGTGCTAGAGAAGATAAACACACTTTTCAGATACTGAGAAACTATGTCCATTACAACTGGCAAGAGCCTTTTGATGGCAGGAAAGTTCAGCCTTAGAGGGCGTGCCAAATGGTCTTTCTCTTCCAGATTGTCAACCTCCTACAGTCTCAATTTCCTTACCGATGAAATCTACATAATAAAAGTGAGAATAATAAACACATTTAGAATTCCATTTAGAAGTCCCTAGCACAATGCCTGCCAAATATCAGGTAAGTGAGCAGTGAATGTTAGCTATCATTTGTTAAAAGCCAACAGGGTTTATCTTGTTTGCTACTGTGTCAGCTGACTCATAGTTGGTGCTCAGTATATATCAATTGAATGTGTTGACCTTTAAAGGAAAACAGCCAGTTATTTTACCAGGGAAATGTTTATCTAGTAATAGCAGAGGGGTTGCAATCTGGACGTGCAAGCTATGGCAAATTATTGGCAAGTCCACAGATCAAAGGAGAGAAACATTACAAAGAAAAGGAAGAAGGCGGAGGATGGGGGGCTGCTGTGATTGAAAGTCCATTGGAGGGAAGTGAGAGTCTAGGGTATAAATGATTTCTCATTGGCTGAGTTGCAATATTTTCTTACTGGTTAAGCTTGTTGTTGGGCATGGAGAAATTATTGTTTTCTCCTACTAGAGTAGTAAGGCAGGCATCTTCCTGTTAGGAATGCAAAATACCTCTCTTCTTTTTTGGGTCTGCAGTTGACAAGGAGTGGAAGGGAATGAAAGCTCCCCCTTCTGGCCTCCTGACTCTATTTTAAATAAGGTTTCCTTTATTCAGTTTCACCAATGAATGGATCAATGAACCCTCACATCAACCTATAGAATTAGCTAAATGTAGCTTTCAGTCTGAGCTTCTAGAACCTATGAAATCAGAATCTTATGCCTGACTTGAACCATGCCCTTCCTGACCAATGACTATAATAACCACCTGCTGACTTGTGATTTGATTGGTTTCAAGTGTCCTGGTCCTGCTTAAGCTGCTAAGGTGGAATTTCAATCTCCAGTATACTTTGTCACTTAAGTCCTATGTCTCTACCATATCTTAAAAAGAAGGGAAAAAAAAAAAGTTACAACTCATATCTAAACTAGGAAGAGAGCTAAACCCCTCAAAATACAATTAAAAATTATTTCTTTTCCTTATTTAAACATTTTAATGTTTATTTTTGATAGAGAGAGAGTGATAGAGAAAGGGGGAGGGCAGAGAGAGGTGTAGACACAGAGTCTGAAGCAGGCTTCAGGCTCTGAGCCACGAGCACAGAGCCCTACATGGGACTTGAACTCACAAGCTGTGAGATTATGACCTGAGCTAAAGTCGGATGCCTAACCAGTGAGCCACCCAGGTGCCCCCAATTAAGGTTATTTTAAAGAAAAGCTTAACATTAATAAGTGGAACCTTAACATTTAAGTCTTATAATTTCATTTTATTTATTTATTTATTTAGTTTTAGGTTTATTGATTTATTTTGAGAGAGAGCATGAGTGGGGTAGGGGCAAAGAGAGAGGGAGACAGAATCCCAAGCAGGCTGTGCTGACACTGTGGAGACTGATGCAGAGCTGGATCTCACCAAAAGTGAGATCATGACTTGAGTGGAGATCAGGAGTCAGACACTTAACCAACAGAGCCATGCAGGCACCCCGTATAATTTCATTTTAAACTGTATTGGTATTATTTCCTCAGTGATGACTTCTCTACACAATTATGTAAAGAAAGAATGTTCAAAATATAGGGGCAATTTTAACAACTTCAGTAGTTTACATTCTCTCTAGGGAGATCTTGTACACTTACCCAACCCCCAAACCACAAAAATCACTGAAGTGTTACTAAATACCTTCATTTTCCTGTTATTGTCAGTTTTTGCATTATAGTCTACTGAAAAACTTTTAATTTTATTGTCTAGCTGTTGTCCAACCTTAAAAAGAGTGCATTACAAGTCAGCAAGCCTGGTAGAATCTTCCTAATAATATATATTGGGCAATTAGATGAAAAAGAAAATGTTATAATCCTACTCCAGTCTTAATTCTCTGTTGAGACGCTTCATAATCATTCAGAATGTCTTAAAATATAAACTCACAAAATCAGTAGTTAAGAAAAAAATTTTTTTTTGAAAAACAATTTAATTGTAGGGTTTAAAAACAATAAAATCTCATATGAAAATAGTAAAGATTTAGGAGGTGTGTAGTAAAAAATCAGAGCTCGCCTAAAGAGAAGGCCTGGCCACTGCCTTCAGCCTTATAAGATGGGGTTTACCTGAGGGATTTGGGTCATACTGAGTAGTCTTAACAATGTGATTTAGGTTGGAGAACAGCAACATCAATACTGTCCTATGTTGGGGAACTGGCCAGTGAAAAATATCGATAATATGACAGACATAGGCTTGGGGCTTTAGGTCATGTAGTATCAGTGAACCTGGACTGAGATTAACCAAGTGGGCAAGCAATCAACCGATCATGCCTAGGTGATCTTGGAGACCAAGCTCAGATGAGCCTCCTTGATTGGCGGTACTCCATGTATATTGTCACTTATCAATGTTGGAACAGTGATGTATACTGACTTCATGGCTAGAAGACAGCTGAATCTCTGTATTCAAGTTTCCTAGACTGTTTTAAGTGTGTCTTCTCTTAACCTTAATCTGTAACCTTTCCTTTTAAAAGCCATAGCCGTGAGTTTAGTAGCATTCAGTGAGTTTTGTGAGTCTATCTAAAAATGAACTGAAAATGAATTTGGGAGAACATCTCCATTTCCCCCCTGTACTCCTGCGTAATTGCAGTTGGTGTCAGAAGTGAGAGTGGTTTTGTGTGAGGACTGTGCCTCTAACTTTGTAATTGGCCTAAACTTCTCATAGGGCATTTCAGTTTGTTAGAGTAAAAAAGTCACAGCAAATTAACTTGCCCATCGCTTTGGAAGTACCAAGCTGTACTACTGTGATGCAGGATGGAGACTGTCTTGACCTTGTTTCCTTTTAAAGTGAACATAACTTCTCTTTGAAATTTAAATATCAATAACATCTCTAATTATATTGCTACATAATAAGCACCTTTTTCATATTTTTATGGGATCTTCCCATAAGAAAAGTCTTTTAAGATAGAGGATAGAAAATATCTCTTTGAAGAATCAACAAGCCTCATAAATTAAGACCAGTGTGGCAACATCATGAAAAATGCTGAGTAACATACCTATGTGATTTCACTTATATGAATTTCAAAACCAGGAATAGTAATCCATATTGATAGAAGTCAGAATAGTGGCTACTTTGGTGTGACTGGGCTGAGGTGGGGATATTTAAATGCTGACTGGGTGGGTTATAAGAGAATATTAAAGAGTGTTGGAAATATTCTATATCTTGATTTGGGTAGAAGTCACATGAGGCTGCATACAGCACCATACACTTAAGAAACGCATGCTTTACTACACCTCAATTTTGAAAAAAAAAGTGATACCTTCTTTAATAATTTAAGTGCTTTGTCACATAATAAATGAAACGCTAAGTATTTTTTAAGATGTTTATGTATTTGGAGAAAAAAAGAGTGTGTGCATACTAGTGCGGGAAGGGCAGAGAGAGAGGGGAAAGAGAGAATCCCAAACATGCTCCACACTGTGCACTGTCGGTGCAGAGTCCGACAAGGAGCTTGATCTTTTGAACCATAAGACCATGACCTAAGCTGAAATCAAGGGTTGGATGCTTTACCCACTGAGCCATCCAGATGCCCCAAGGAAACATTAAGTATTAAAAGAAAGTATATTTATTTGACAAATACTTGGTGTTTAGTAAGTGTCAAGGTAGTACTTATGAATATGACATAGAGCAAAAAACAGAAATAAAACCTGTTTCTAGACTATGAAGTCAGTCACTTGTAGGCTGCTGCTAGTAATGGTTTGGACTCTTAAAATGCAACATACCTTTATTCTCTAGAACCAATCTTATAAATAAATTTCATATACAAAATTATGAAAGGTTTTTAAAATAAATTTTATTCTTATATGCCTAGTTCAATTTTCACCTTTTTCACAAAAGTTTTTTTTTTCATGTTTATTTATTTATTTTGAGAGAACAAGAGTAGGGGAGGGGCAGATAGAGAGGGAGAGAGAGAATCCCAAGCAGGCTCCACACTGTCAGTGTAGAGCCTGATGTGGGGCTTGAACCCACAAACTGTGAGTACATGACCTGAGCTGAAATCAATAGTCAACCCTTAAACAACTGAGACACCCAGGCGCCCCTCACAAAGGTTTTTAATCTTCTGCAGCCAAAAGTAGCCTACCTTTACTTCAAACTCCTTTTGTATTCATAAAGTATCACACAACTCAGCACTTAATAGTTCTTGAATAGTCTTGTGAATGTTAAATTTGTCTCTTTTTCAAACTATAAATTCCTCAAAGTTCCTTGAGAATAGAGATTGTATCATACTTTTATTTGCAAAGTTCATGATGCTTATCAAAGTGTGGGTTATATGATATATGCTTAAATATTTATGGGTAGAATGAATGAAAACTTCATTTTGACTACATTAAAAATTCTTAAGAACAGTTTAAACTTCAGAAAAATTTAATTCTTCAAATAATTAAGATTGGGCATTATACATTGCTATTTTTTAGTAACTCAAATTTTAAGTGCTTAAATGAGATAAAAGTTAGTCTTGATATTCTGTTCTGCTCCCCATGGCTCAGTTCTGATAAGAAGTGAAGAGAGGCTGTCTTTATCTGTTTAATACTAATATGTTTCCTTTAACTGAGAAGGAAATGGATTGTGGGTGAAACATTTGTCTCCAAATATGTCTTTATCTCTCATGGTAATAGAACTCCTGAATTTTAACTGAATATATAGATACCTAAAATAAAACCTACATTTCCCAGCTGCCCTTGGAACTAAGTGTGGTCATGTGACTAAGTGATGGGTCTACTTTCAGCTCACATTTCCAAAGAAATGTCTCTTGGTTCCTCCTCTTCTTCAGACTATTACTTGGAATATGGTCTTGGTTGTGAGTCATCTAATATTATTAGATCAGAACAATCCCCTAGAAATAGTAGAATAACAACAAAGTACTTGGGTCTCTGGATGACAAAATCCTGAACACGACAACACTATTCCAGGATTACTGTTGAGGGAGGTGACTGAAAAGACAAGACTGCTGGTTGACCCATGAGCTGAACCCTACGCAGAAGGCACCTCTCCCTGTCTCCTATCTTTGGAATGTGAGTTCTGCTTGCCTTCCTGCTCCCAGAAGCTGCCCCAAGACACAGCCTTGAGATAATTGTGTAGTACTGAGATTATTCAAACAGTATACATGACTGAACCTGGTTAAAGTCTCTATATAAACTTTTACGATTTGGCAGGTAGATGCAGGGATCCACATGTTTTGCTGTTCCCTAAAACAAGCCTTGTATGTAAGTTCCCTTTGGTTATTAAAACTGCCACTTACCAGCCTAGAGGGGACTTCCTCTTTCTTTGGTTTCTCCTTGGCCTCCAAATATATGGACCGGTTTCAGATTGTACCTGGGACGCTCCCAAGGAGCTTGCAAACCTACAATTACCCACCTACCCTATTTTGTGAGAGTAAAACTCTATTGCTACTATTATTTTGGGTCTCATATACAGCCTGAACAATTCTCTAACTTATCCATTAGGGGAATCACAGAATGGCAACAGTTGGCAAGAAATGATTCTTCCATTCCTCTACAGTGCTTTAAGGAATAAATATGTTTCAGCTTCAAACTTTGGGTGGGTGATTTGCTTGCATAAGAAAGGCAAACCTAGCTTCTCTTATGAAAAGGGTAGTTAAAAATGATTTGTTTTGAAGCTAACTACCCCTAATCTTCTTTTCTCCAAATCCCATTTATGTACACAAAACTTATATTCATAAGCATACTCATATGTGTAATAAGTTCTCACCTGGAATTTGGGCAACTAATGAGATATCAAGTCAAATTAGCCAATGAGAACTCTCTAATTTGTAGCTCTCACTTCTTATGTTTATAGTGACTGGGTGGTGTTGCTTTCTAAACCCTAACCTCTGGCGGCATCCTTGAAATTGGATTTTGTCTATATTTTATAATAAATTATAAAAACTTAATGTATCTTACTATCTTACAGGAAATAGTTAAGAAGATTCAGTCACTGAACAAGCCATAATTTCAAGGCTGCTAAAAGAAGCATACCTTTCATATTGTATAGTCAACTTTGAAATTTTTATAGCTATACATTCCTTAATACTTTAAAGTTTTCCTGTATTTTCAACTATCATCTACTTCTTCTTTCCTGTCTCACAGGAAAAAGTCTCTCTACCAAGGTTAAGAACAACTTCACCTATGGTCTTGAGTGTATTGTTGTCTGTCTTCACTTCATCTCACTGTATCTTTACCTAACTCATCTCATAGGTTCTTTCCTTCTACCAATATCTTGTATGTTTGTTTTTCTATCTTAAAAACACACACAGACAATAGTCTTTCTCTGGATCCTAATATTTCCTCCATTGCTCTGCTTTCTTCATACATTTATTAGACAAAAATGATTCTCATCCCTGTTTTCATTTTCTCATTTCTCATTTACTGTCTTACACTTGCCATCTGGTTCCATCTCTAACAGGTTACTAGAATTGTTTCCAATTTATCAATCATGTAAATCTCCAAAGACATTACCTCAATCTCCATTCTCCTTGACTTGGAGTAGGAATTAAACTTGCTTATGAATTTTAAAAAATGAGTTTATACATCTTTCCTTATTTCTTTCTTCTTTGGCCACCGTCTTTCTCTTTTCCTAGCTCCCTTTCTTCTTTCAGTCCTAGGTGTAGTACATCTGGATTATTTTGACAGTTTAATATTTAATTTAAAAATTAAAATATATATTTAAAAATATGCATAAACTGGTCATTGATGTGGTGTTTCCTTTGCTTTTAATAAGTAGGATGTTTTCCAGTTCTCTTTCTTGGTTAGGAATTGTGAATAAGAGGCTGGGTTGGGCAGGGCAGGACCAGGAATGCTAAATATCAGGTTTTACTTTAGGATGAGTACACAAGAGACTAGCTCTCTCGATGCTGGCCCTGAATGCTAGCATGATAATGGTTTTACTCTGTGTTGTCTACATAAAGGCTTTCACTTCCTCTCTATTATTTAAACAATTCATTTCAAGAAAATTTTGAGGGTCTTTTGTGGATTCTGTTTTTGTCAGATGTCTCTGCCTGTTCTTGGTGTGTATGAATGGAAGAAGCAAATGTGTGGGGTGCCTGAGTCAAGTGTACCACATTCAGAACATTATCCCCATTTTTAGCCGTTTGTCTCACTTCTGTTCCCTGCCATGCCTCAACCAACTCTTTTGTAGCTCCTTCATTGTATTTTTTGGCAATGGTTTTGGGTGTTATTCCTAGCCAAACCTCTACTATTAGTTTTGTTTTCTGGGAAATTGTTGAACTTTCACTTACTTTTCTCCTCTTCTCCACCCATCATCCTTCTTTTCTCGAGTGTACATCCATACAAACACACATATATTTATTTGCATTATTTTGATACTTTCCGTATCAAGTAATATAGATTCATGTCATACTTTTATAATGCCTACAAAGTATTCTACTTTAGAGATATGCTGTATAGTATGCCTCCTTACCTGTGGGGGATACGTCCAAGACTCCCCCAGTGGATGTCTGAAACTAATGCTAGTATCAAAACTTGTATATACTGTTTTTTTCTATACATTCATACTTATGATAAAGTTTAGTTTATAAATTAGGCACAGTAAGATATTAACAACGACTAATAATAAAATAGATTAATTACAACATACTGTAATTGAAGTTATATGAATGTGGTCTCTTTCTCTCTCTCTAAATATCTTATTATACTGTACTCACCCTTTTTCTTTTGTTGTGAGATGATACATCTATGTGATGAGATGAAGTGAATGACAGAGGCATTGAGACATAGCATTAGGATACTATTGACTCTCTTATATCTCAGAAGAAGGATCATCTGCTTCCAGACTGTCTTTGACCTCAGGTAACTGAAGCAGCAGAAAGAGAAACCTTGGATAAGGGGCAGGGCTACTGTAATTTATTTAAATCAATCTCCTATTGTTTTTGGAATAATATCTTTTAAAGTATGAGTTTTAGTTGGTTGCCCAACCACACACTAATTTCAACCCACCCTACTCAGTATTGTCAAGAGAATCATATAATCCCATTTTCTAACTGCCATATCCTAATTGCCTATAGTACTCAATTTCTTAAATTAAAAATTGAGTCTTCTTACAGATTAGTTTCTATTTAATTTTAACTTTATTGTCACTACCCTCCATTAAGGACCTCTTATTAGAGACAAACAGGTTACTCTTATTATCATAGAGTGAATCTGCAGTCTTGTTTCCTTGTCTTTGCTCATGGCATACTTCCTGGACAGTCTTCTTTCTCTTCATTAGGAATCCTGAAGTCAGACTGTCTTTTCACTGACATTAAAAAAATTTTTTTAATGATTATTTATTGTTGAGAGAGAGAGAGACAGAGGGAGAGATAGAGCATGAGTTGGGAAGGATCAGACACAGAATCTGAAGCAGGATCCAGGCTCTGAGCTGTTGGCACTGAGCTTGATGCGGGGCTTGAACTCATGAACCACAAAATTACAACCTGAGCCAAAGTTGGATGCTTACTGACTGAGCCACCTAGGTACCCCTCCACTAACATTTTGGAAAACTTCCATGGATTATAAAGAAGATAAAGATAGTTCTTAGAGTTCAATGAAGTATATTACCCTCTAGGCCAGGACTGTTTAATAAAAATGATACAAGCTACCTATGTAATTTAAAACTTTCTAGGGGTGTTTGGATGGCTCAGTCGTTTGAGCATCCAACTCTTGGTTTAGGCTCAAGTCATGATTTCATGGTTTGTGAGTTTGAGCCCTGCATTGGGCTCTGTGCTGACAGTGTGGAAGCTGCTGGGATTCTTTCTTTCTCTCTCTGCCCTTTCCCTGCTCACACTGTCTCCATCTTTCTCAACATAAATGAGTAAACTTAAATCTCTTAAACAATCCTTCCTACTAGTCCCATAAAAAGTAGTTAAAGTTATGTTTAATATATTGACCCAATATATACCAAAGTTAATATTTGAACATAGAAGATCCATGGCATGGATCTTATATACTCAATATAAAAATTAAGATATTTTACCTTTTTTGGTACAAAGTTTCAAAATCTCGTGTATGTTTTGCACTTACTGCAGGCCACGGCATTTCAAGAGTAAAAAGCTGCATTTGGCTAGTTCTAGGGCAGTTCTAGGTAGGGTCTATTTGCAATTTTCTTCTCCCTTAAGTCTCTGGAACTGGGATGAGAACAATCTATCATGTGAATTCCTAGCACTTATTGTTAGTACTTCTCAATATTATGTGTCTCCCCGTCATTATTTACTTTGTGATACATTTGTCTTGTCTCATAAACTAACCTGTAAATTCTTTTAAGTCTGGGACCATGGGTTGATCCAATCTCAAGGTTGGAAATAACTTTAATAAAACCAGAAACTAATTCTACTCTTGATGTATGGCTCACCTGCATCTAGTGCCTATGAAATAAATCTTGGCATCTAATTAAGGTCAAATCCAGTGGTTGATGCATCCACACATCCTAAGGCAGACAATTTCTCTGAGTAGGGCTAGACGGGAATCTTCTTTTCAGGGTCTGAAATCTGTTTCTCTCAAGTCTGCTTCTCTTGAGGCCATATAAAACAAACTGATGTCACATGATAAGTCTTTATTTGGAGATCATCCTGGTAGCTTTCGCCTTCTATGAGCATGTTCCCAAGTTCAACCAGTATTTTTTTATTTGTCACATTTTGGGGTTCTCTTTGTCATAGCTCTCTTCTGAAATAATTCCAACTTTTCTGAGGTTTTTCTTTTTCTTTTTTTAACGTGCTCGATCTAGACTGAACATAGAACTCCAGTTATGGCTTGGCCAGTGAAGAATTAACTGCATCGCTATTGGTTGCCTCTTTATAAAACACAGTTCCGCTAGGCATCAAGACGCATTCGTTATGAGAACTGTGGGACGAAAGAGTTAAGGAGCCACAACACATTAAGTCATGTCATCTTCACATGCCTGACGTTTAGTCTAGAACTGTATACGCATACACCAGGCAGTTCTTGAGGTTAACTTTACTTGATATTGTCTTCCTGTCTTTGCAAATGAGCCAGGGAATCTTCAGACATTTTGTTTTTGGTGTGGGCTGTCCGACCGAAGGACGGGCTAGGAAAGATAACTTTTAAGAGAACTAAGCTGAGGAGTAAGAAAGCGTAAGGAAAGTGGACCTGAGACCAGGTAAGCGTATATAAGGTGTCCAGTAGCCGGGAGCTCTGGCTGGTGAAGAAGATGGTTCTTCACTTATCCGGTTCTTCATTCATATTGCTCTTCCGTCTTTATCTTTAGAGGAATTAATACTTCTTTGTCTTCATCTTGGGGAGAAGAATCGAGGAAAAGATGCAGCCAACTGAAAAATTGCAAGGAAAGGCTCTGAAGTGGTGAGCTAGAGGCTGCACGCCTGGCCCTGCAAGAACACCCGACCCCGCAGTCCTAGGAACGCGCGCGTCCGCGCCGGAGCCCGTTTGGGGGCGCGCCCTCGGCGCCGGCCCGGTCTTTCTGGAAGCTCTACGGGCAGGAGGCGGGGCGGCGGCGCGCACGCGGACGGGGTGGGGCAGGAGGGAGCCGACGTGCCGACGTTGGCGCCGCTGCCGGGCGGGTGACGTGTAGATCCGCGCCTGTCCCGCCCCCTCCCTCCTCGCCGGGTTAGTTAGGTGTATATGGTGGTCGCGGCACTGTACTCTTAGTGGGAGCGACCCCGGCGAGCCTAGGTTGAGGTGCGGAGGAAGGCACAGCGGTGCAGCTGCCCACTGGCATCTTCAGCTCTCTCCGCTCCCCAGCCGGCCTGGGAAGTAAAAATGAAAACGAAAGGGAGGGAAGCGCGGAGGTAGGAGCTGACCGAGTGATGGGAAGCGCGTGAGCTGGGGCCGAAAGGTGAGGAGATGGAGCCGGAGGTGGGAAGGGGGAGGGCTGGTGGCGGGAGGCAGGGACTTCGGGGCGAACGGCGCCACGGGACGGCCCCCTCGGGTCTCGGAGGCAAGCCACGAGCTGTCATCCCCCGCTCGGGGCCTGAAGTCGCATCCCTGGTTTCCGACAGTCTCGTCCCACTCTTGGAGTTTGTAGGTGAGGGTGTGGTGATCAAAAAATCAGCCCCAGCCGCATAGTGTCCAGGTGTTAGAACACTACGTGAAGACCAGATGGGGTGATTTTTCTTTCCTGTACGAAATTTGTTTTTATTAGTTTCCACCCCCCCTCCCCCCCANACAGCTTTTTGAGAGAAAAATCTGCTTTATAGTTTTTACCTTCACCCTGTAAAGTAAATAGTCTGGGTAGGGTGTTGACCATGGTGAATTGTGGGTGAATTTAGCAATCGACGAGTCTAGAATGTCCATTTTTAAATAAGTAAATGTGTGTGTGTGCGCGCGTGAGGGACGTGTTGTGGGTACGTGGGCAGTTGTATTAAAAAGTCTTTTAATCCTAAATTAACTTATTCATTGAATGCAGTGTCTTCATGTAATTTGCTATTCCTTGGTTTAAAAGGAGCATACATAATTTTAGCGTTAGCTAAAAGTTTGATGTGAATGGTATCAAATATTCACTCCAATTAGTGACCATGTTTTCTTTTTATAAGTAAGGTTAGATTGGATAGCCGGTGTATCCATCACTAGATTTGATGTTTCATGGATTGAAATATATTTTGTCATTTTTAGAGTGTCGTGAAAAGTTAATTCAGCTTTTGATTCTACTCTGCATTGAACTTCTGTTCATACATCTTTTATTTTTAATGATGGTTATAATAATAGCCTCACCTAAGAAAAGTGCTCTTAGAGATGCCAGTTAAGCGTCGGTTAGGCAACCTTATTTGAACGAATTAATTTTTCATGATTTAGCCTTCTTGATCCCTGCTGAACAGTTTTCTTTTATCATTTCATTCATTCATGTCTTCATATGTGCCAGGCACTGTGCTAGGCCTGGGAAATCAAGAGAGATACCTTGTGATTTGGAACTTTCTATACAAAGTTTAGTAGAGGATCTTAACTAGGATTCCTCTTCATGTTGTAGATCTCGAGTGGACCAAAATAAGGCTTTTCATGAGAATAAGTTACTGTCAGTGTTTATATGTGACTGGCATCTAAGGAGGAGCAGATTATCGTCCTGGAATGGCAAGATTTGATTTTCCTTTGATCAAAATGAGAGTATGCATGCCAAAGTTTTTGCCAGTTAAGGAGTAATTTTTTTTCTTTTTGCAAAGCTGGCTTAAATACAAAGTTCACAATTGGAAATCAGTTCCTAGTTGAAAAGAAAGACTTTATTTTTCCAGTTTTTACATTGGCCACATCGGATCTTCTATGTGTTAGTGACTTGTAATTCATAAGAATTCTGCACACAAAGCATATTCATCAGAAACATGTATGGTACTTATTGACAAGTAAATGTTTTGTCCCATAGTACTTTCTCTGGGGACTTAGTTAGTGTAAGCCCCTTCAGTGCAATGTATGTCTTTGTATAAATATGGCAAAGTTTTCAACTTCGAGAGGATATCTACCTGAAATTGAAATTTTAACAAACATTTATGGAAAGAAAAAATGCATAATTACAAAGGAGGAAAGGATAAGGTATCTTATGTGTTTAGTAATTGTGAAAAGGTGGGCTATGTGTCTCTTATGTATACTGTAAAGGTTTTTAAAGTATCTTTTTTCTTGTTTTTTTTTCTTGTATCTTTTGCCTAGTATAATGCCCAGCTTATAGTACATTTTTGTATAAATGTTTATTCATTCAACATGTATTATGTCATTTAAGTCCTCACTTGGCATAAAAATGATGAGTAAGTATGTTTGAGTATGTCTGATGGTAGTTCAGTTTCATTTTTCTGCTGTTATGATAATCAGTTTTACAGGTTGTCTTAACTTATTTCTGAAACTCTAACTCTGTTATTCAAATTTAATGCAGTTCAGTCCATATTTGAATATTTTTAATTTAATCAGACCATTCAACCTGGAAGTAGCTTAAAAAGTCATTTTGAAGCCCCTCTTTATTTTGTTAATAAGAAAGTTGATACCCAGAGAAGTTAGCTGGTTTTTTATCATCAAACAAAAATTGACACCTGAACTCAGTTCTCATTATTTTTATTTTACTTTCTTCCTACTATGTCATTTTGCCTCATTATTACTTGAATAGACTAACTCTTGGGGACCTTTGCAAATTAAGATAGTCCCATTTTATCTTTCTGGTTTAGGAGTTTGGGGCTTGTCTACCTCCATTTCTGTAATTCACTCTTCAAAGAGAATTGTTAGGAAGTGCATTTTTATTGGAAGGTTGAAGCTGACTTGGAAAATAAGGGTGGAATTTAGAAGAGGTACATAATTTAAAAACACAGTAAAGTGTAATTTTTGGTAACTGTAAACATTCTCAGACTATGTTTTAATAAGATAATTGGTGAGAAATGTTTATATTTGAAGGAGATAAAGTTCACACATAGTTATTTAATAACTAAATCAAAGATTCTCAACCTTACTGAATCACGGTTTCTGGGGATGATGTCGAGAAATGTCTATTTTCAAGTAACTCTCCAGTGATTCCAATACAACCAGTTCATATCGCAGAATTCTACATTAAACCATATGAATTCAAAAGCCTTTTAATTTTTTGTTCTGTCCTCTTAAAGCAGAACTTCAGAAGAAGGGAAGGATTTAGTCTCAGGATTATGGAGTAGTCAGAGAGGCAGTTTTTAATGTTTCCCAGCATTGTTAAACACTTGCTAGTCATTTTGAAATTAAATTAGTGACTAGCAAGTTACTAAGTTGTGTGTAGCGAAGAAACATTGTTTAAGGAGTGAAGGAAGCTTTGCAAAATATTAGCACTGGCTGTACTCTGGAAGTGGGGAGGCAAGGGATAACCTAAAGATTACTTCTGGAAAAAGTCAGAAATTAATGCACTGAGTATATATATATATATATATCAGTGAATAAATATTTATTGAGTTCCTTGGTATAGGCTAAGAACCATGCAAGATAGGGGGGAAAAGTAAAACATACCCTACTGTAGTCTTGGAAATGATTCTCAAGATGCTGGCTTTGTGAGACTGTTCAGTGAATTGACTTGAGGCAAGGAAAAGTACTAATGCCAGTGAGTGCTGCCTTGGTCATCTTGAAGTAAAGCAAAGTAGAGGCTTTGTCACTGATTTAAAAAGTGAAAAAGTTGGTATCCTAAGTCTCTGGCATTAGCTTGGAAAAAAAATTAGTTATTGCAGAGTTTGCAAAATGACTGATTTAACTCCAGTTTTTCAGAGCTCTCTCTTTGTATTTATTAGAAATAGAACTCTGGAAGAACATTGTCGGAATTCTAAATCCAGTGGACATTTTGCCATATTTCTTGATAGCATTTGACATTGTTGACTGTACCTCTTTCTTAAAACTCTTTGCTTTGTTTCAGAAGCCCCACATTCTGGTGTTTCCTTGGCCTTTTTTGGCCTCCTACTGTTCAGAATTTCCATTGTAGAGCTTTTCCACCCATTTATTCTTTAAAGGCTTCTGTTCTTCCACCTCCTGTCGTCTTCTTAGTCTATGCAGACAGATCCTTAGGTGGTTTTTGTCTATTCCTATTGTATTCCTGATAATTTTCATATTTATATCCTGAAAACAGACTTCAGTCCTGAACTCTTCACCTGAGTATTCAATCCCTACTGACCATTTCTACTTGAATGTCATACAGACATCTCAGACTCAACTTGAGATTGAACTCATGATATTACTATAATTACTATGAACTTTTCAGTTCAGTTCAGTATTAATTGTACCATGAACCCGATCTATAATTGTGGAAGTCAGTCTTGGACATTGCACCCCCTCCCATCCACTATTCCTCCTCTAACACAAACACAGATAATTAGAGTAAGCCAAATAGATTTGACTGAAACGCTTGGATTCATCCACTTTCTCTAAATCACTACTACTGTTTCAGTTTAGTAACCTTTCAAGTCTTCGTCTTTTATCTGATTACTGCCACAGTCCCCTGGTATCTTTCTGCTTCTGGTCCTGTCTTTTTGTGATCTATTCACTTTACTGCAGTTGTAGCAACCTTTATTAAACACAGCTCGAGTCAAAACTCTCTTGGAGATTTCTTTTACTGTCAGAATGATTTCTAAACAGCATGACTTAACAGGCCCTTCATAACCTGATTCCTTTTCCTCCAGCTCCATTTCTTGTCACATTATTCCTTGACCACTACACTCCGATCATCTTTTTGTTCCTTGAACGTCAAGTATTCTTACTCTCTATGTTGCCCTCTTTCCTTGGCTAACTCTTCATCCTTCAAGTGTCAATATAAGAAACCTGATTCTTTTTTCCCACCTCCTCTCTTGCTAGGCTAGGTGCACCTGCTCTGTGTTCCAGTAAAACTCCTTACCGTCCCCTTTTAAAATAAAAGTTATTTTGTATTGAGATAGCTTGTTTAATCAGCCTGTCTTCATCACTGGACTGTGAGCTTCACAAGGATAGGTACCAGGTAGGTACCAGATTGATTTTGCTCACCATAGTCTATCTAGCTTGGATATAATAGAAATGCTAGTTAAGAAATTAGGTGCGTGAAAGTTGTTCTGCATTCTTCTACTATGGTTTTCCTTCTGAGCTCACTCTTACTCTAGGTTTTCTAGCAACTGTCAACTTTTACCTTTTTTGTTTTAAACTTTTTTAGCATGAGATTTATAAAATACCCAAATATTAATTTCAGAATTAAATTTCTGCATGTATAAGTTCTTGAGTTCTTTGAGAAGAATGGCATCATGAGTTGAATAAATCATGTTAGTTTTTATTTCTTTTTCTTTTTTTTTAATGTTTTATTTATTTCTGAGAGAGAGAGACAGCATGAGCAGGGAGGGGTCAGAGAGAGAGGGAGACACAGAATCTGAAGCAGGCTCCAGGCTCTGAGCTAGCTGTCAGCACAGAGCCTGATGGCGGGGCTCGAACCCACGATCTTGTGAGATCATGACCTGAGCCAAAGAAGTCAGACACTCAACCGACTGAGCCACCCAGGCACCCAAGATTTTATTTCTTCTGGTTGTGAGAAAACTTACTAGTTTGTAAAATATCTCAAGGACTAAAATAAATGAATCAAATAATTTATATGAAAAATATTTTTGAGGTCTTGAAATAAAGATGATATAAACATTAAAATATATATATATACACATTTCTTACATACAATATATGTGTGTGTATATGTGTATATCTATATTATATATATTATATATTATATATATTATACATTTTACATATATATAATATATAATATATATACATACATATACAAAACGTGTGTATGTATCCAGATCTATAAAAACTGCCCTTTTTTTTTGTGGTCTCTTTAACCTCCCTTTATCCTGTCAGTTCATCCATCCAGACATTATACAAATACTTATTGAGAATCTGCTATGCCCCAAACGCTATTTTAGGTGATATGGATACTGCACTGAACAAAACAAAGTTCCCACCCGCATGGGGCTCATATTCTGTTGGGTGAAGTTGACAAAAAACACAACCAACATGTGACATGTGTTAAGTACCATGAAGAAAAGTGAGTTGGATGCAAGAGAAGGATCAAGGAAGGGGTGCTATAAGGTGGTCAGAGGAGGCTTTTCTAGTAAAGAGACATTTGAGCAATGACCTGAGGAGGTGAAGGAGCTACCTATGTGGCATGTGGGAGAGGACTGCTCATGCAGGGGAATCTACTTGTTACAGTTTACATCACTGGGAGGAAGGCGAATGTGGATGCCCCAACATAAGCAAGGAGGAGAGTTACCGGAGATTGAATCAAAACAGGAGAAAGCCAAGTTCTTTAAGCATTTTGAAGTTTACCCAGAGATATGGGAAACCTTTGGAGGGTTTTGAGCAGAGGGGAGCCACAAATGTTACCCGTTTGGGGGAAGAATCATTCTTGTTTAGGTGTGGAAATTAGATTGTTGGAGAGTAAGGATGAAAACAGGGAGACTTAGATAGGCAATTGTAATAGTCTAGGGAAGAGAGAGTAATGGTGAGAAATGGTCAGATTCTGAATATATTTTGAAGGTAGAGTTGGGAGAATTTGCTGATGAATTGAATGGAGTAAAGTATAACCACAAGTTTTTTTGTCCTGAGCAACAGGCAGAATGGAGTTATTTATTCAAGTGAAGTGACCACAAGAGATTTGCAGCAGATCAATTTTGACATTTATAAGTTTAAATTAACCTATTAGACATCCAAATGGAGATGTGGAAGAGGTAGTGGGTATGCAGATCTGGAGTACAGGTGAGATAAGAGAATGGAGATAAAAATTTGGAATTAGGTTATAAATGATACTTAAAGTCTTGAGACTGAATGGGATCACCTAAACGGGATCTCCAGTGTAGCTGGAGAATGAAGTCTGAGCTCTGATCTTGTGGCACAGTAATGTTTAAAGGATAGGAAGACGAGGAGGAACCAACATGACAAAAACGTGCCAGTATTGTTGGAGAAAAAACCAGAGATACCAGGGTCCTAAATGCCAAGTGAAGCAACTGTGTCTAGAAGGGTTGGGTCAAAAACTGACAAGGATTAAAAAATAGGACAGAGAAGTAACATTGAATTTGACAATGTTGAGGTTATCCGTGACATTAATAGCTCTTTTGGTGGAACGGTGGAAGTAACAGTGGAGGTTAGTTTGATTGGAGTGGCATTTTTATTGTAGATAAGCGAAAAAGAAGGGTATTAATGGAAGAGAGCTGTGGAGTCGGTAGAGGTTTTTAATTATGGGAGCTCCCATCACATACATTTAGGCTTTGGAAATGATCAAAAAGAGGAAAAAATATTAGGAGAGAGGGAACAATTTCACTCCAGCAGTTTTACCACTGTATATCTACTGAATAAATTTTTCTTGAATGAACTAATGAATGGATAAAACTGTTTTCAACAGATGCTATATATTTTTATCAGTGCTGAATAAAAAGTGGGAGAAAGGACAGTTTGGTTAATACCTTTTTTCCCCCCAGATGATTGCGAAAATTGATTAGATTTCAGTCTTCCTTAATTAGATTACCATCTTGAAGTTTACTTTTTCACCCTGGTGAGTCCTGTGTTTCTCAAGTTTTTGTAGCTGCCTTTACAAATTATCTACAATTTAGGTGTGTTGCTGCAGTGGGCTTGTATAACCTTTTACATCGTTTTATTCCCTTTAAACTTTTAAAAAGTTTATTTCAAAAATTTGGAGACCTATTATGAACTATTACTTTAAATGCCGTTAAAGCATATCGTGGGTGGGGATATTAAACAAGCACCTAGACGCTCAGTGTTTATGTTCAGTCTCATAAACCTGAGAATTTTTAGATCGTGTTTTCAGAACCTACAATTTGCCATTCAGTTTGATGCTTTTACAACTGTTGTCTCTCTTATTAGCCTCCTATGTTTATTGAAACTTAATTAAAACTTTTAATTATGTAATATTTCAAGAATATGTGCAATTTCAAAAAATAATGTAGTAATCGCTAATATAGTTGCTATGCAGATTTAACATGCAGATTTAACATTATTTTTTACCTTATTTGCTTCAGATCTTTCTCTTTTAAAAAATGCTGCTATTGGGCACCTGGGTGACTCAGCTGGTTAAGTGGCTGACTTCAGCTCAGGTTATGATCTCACAGTTCATGGGTTTGAGCCCCGTGTTGGGCTATGCACTGACAGTGCGGATTCTGCTTCAGATTCTAGGACTGACTCTCTCTCTCTCTCTCTCTCTCTCTCTCTCTCTCAAAAGTAAATAAAAGAGACACAAAAAGCAAACAACCCTCTGCTATTTACAGGATATAAACTGGGGCATAATGAGGGGGTTGATGTAAAGAAATGGGACTGATTAACTTGGTGAAGAGAAGACGAAGTAGATGGTCACTATGGTTACCTATAATCTGAAAAAAAAAATGCTTAAATTTGATAACTTAAGTGTATATAGTTTTATTTCTTTTTTAATTAAAAAAGAATTTTTTTTTTGAGAGAGAGAGAGAGAGAGAGAGAGAGAGATGGATGGGGGGAGGGGCAGAGCCGAGACACAGATCAGAAATAGGTTCCAGGGTCTGAGCTGTCTGCACAGAGCCCGAAGTGGGTCTCCAATCCAAGAACCGAGAGATCATGACCTGAGCTGAAGTTGGACACTTAACCAACTGAGGCACCCAGGCAACCCTAAATAGTTTTTTTTTAAAGTATGTTTACAATCAGAAAGCAACACCTAATACTCAGTAATCAATTATTTTATGGTCTATACTTCTGTGGAGATTTTTATAAAACATTGAAAAACATCATGTTCAAACTATACAGGTATCATTTTTATTAAAAAGTCAGCAGATATCATGATTTCCCTAGTGTCTTCACTGTAAAAATTATTAACCAGCAATCTTTAGAGAAGTGATTACATTACTATTTAAAAATTTAAGACCACATGCTATGATTTTTAAAGCATCAGAGAGTGAATTTTATGTTTCTAATGCATTTTGAAGCCTGGTGTTTCTTTAAGTAATTAGGTTTTTCAAAGGATGGGGGTATCATTGTGAAAACCTGGTTTTCCTCTCAATTGTAGTATATATAATTTATTGCTAAGAAAGTGGTTTAGAAGTTAGAATATAAAAAGGTATGAGAACTAATGGCCTTGACCCTTTCAAACATTTTTTTCAGTTTTGGAAGCTGTGAGTAGCAGAGGATGAAGTCTCACAGGGAAGTTATGGTTCAACTCAAAATAAGGGACAGAGGAAAACATTCTTGTAGACTGTATTTGTTAGGGCACATTTCTGACATAAAAGAAAGTGGAAGAGAATGCCCTGTTTGTTGTTGTTGTTTCAACTCAAAATAAGGGACAGAGGAAAACATTCCTGTAGACCATATTTGTTAAGGTGCATTTCTGACATAACAGAAAGTGGAAGAGAATGCCTTGTTGTTGTTGTTTGTTTGTTTGTTTTAATCATCAGTAGTTAAGTAAGTTTTTATTCGTAAATACTGAAACAAACAATTCAGACCGAATGTTAAATAATGGCAATGGCAATACATTTTTTCAGAAAGATTAAATAAAGCATATATATTAAATGCAGTGTAGTAACACCATAGAATTTTTACTATGTATTTGTTCTAATTCATAATACCCAATGTGTTAGTAATTTGCTCTTCTGTTTTTATATTTTTTACCATATAAATTCATTTGAGTCCTGTTAGTATTTTCCTCTATTTGAGAAAGAGAGGTATTGGGTGTGTGCCAACTTCTTTTATATAATGTCAGTGTTAGGGCCATTTAAGGATATCCTCTACTATGCACAAAACAATAATAAATAAAGATTAAAGTCACCATATGCTTTGATAAATTTTTGGATCTGGAGTGGATAACCCTAGTTGTTTGCATGTAAAAACTTGAGTCAGATTTTCAAAAGGAGCTCATATTCAGAAATGTAATTGTGCTCCCTATAATTGTGATGCAGACGAACAAGTATAAGGTCAGCAAAATTCTTTCTCTAAACAGCTAAGCCTGGTTCTAGACCATCACTAGAGTTGTGGTTTGGTGAATTCAGGTCTTATTAAGGGACAGACATAAATTCTTTGTGTCTGTCTTCCAGAAGCCCATAGATTAGAGTGGAATGAAATTCTGCCTTTCTTAAATAATCTGAACCAAGACCTTTTGACTGCTGTTTTTCTGTTCCATGTGTTCTCTGGAGTGATATGTACTTGTTTGGTATTTGTGGGGTGTTCTTTCAGAATATTCTTCTTCTTAACCAGTGCTGATATGTTATTCAAGACACTTGTTTTTGCAAGGCTCTAAATAAAAGCTTTCCTTATTCTTAAAAGGTAAAATTAATATAATTATGGGGATCTCCTATAATATTAAGATTATTTAGTTTATAGTTATGAGCATAATTAGGCCCATTCCTTCTAGGGTGGGAAACCTGTGTTTAATGTACGTAATTAGTTGGGGGAGTTAAATTAGAGTACGGACCTTATATAAATTTCATTTTTAATAAACCACTATCTGTTTTATATAAAAATACATATTATTGATCTTATGCATATATATGTATTTATTTTTCCTTTGCTTTCTCTGTTCTATATGCTCCAAGTGTGATTTCTAATTTGATTGGAAGCTGTTGAAAGAACACACTTAGTATGTTGTGTGCCACCATGTCTTTTCTCCAGACTTGGAACATTACCAGTTTCTTCAGATGAGCCAGGTGAAAAAGTTAGTTTGTGGGGCGCCTGGGTGGCTTAGTCGGTTGAGCGTCCGACTTTCGCTTAGGTCATGATCTCGCGGTTCATGGGTTCGAGCCCCGCGTCGAGCTCTGTGCTGACTACCAGCTCAGAGCCTGGAACCTGTTTCAGAGTCTGTGACTCCCTCTCTCTTGGACCCTCCCCTGCTCACGCTGTCTCTCTCTCTCTCTCTCTCCTAGAAATAAATTTAAAAAAAATTTAAAAAAAAGTTGGTTTGTGTTTAATGACAATGATGTATATATTTTTAAAAAAAGAAATATAGTTTTCAAATATTGGAGTCATGCAATGCATCAAGATGCTCATGGTTTGAGATGCATGTGGTGATTGAAACAGATGGATGAAGGGAATTTCCTGTTTCTGTTGCTTATCCCCCATTCACTCTGGAGCAGCTAGCTATTCAGTATGTGAAATAGTGGACAGAATCTCTAGTATTATTGTTTTGGTCTGTCTGTACCTTTTATTTGGCCTGTCTTATATGGTTGATTCAAATAAGTAAATATGTCTATGATGTGACTCTATTAACTAATTGATGGCAATAGTGTGCAAGTAAAGAATAAACGTCAAAGATCTGTTTTAGAATGTACTGTGAAAAAGTACCCCCTTTTGAAGTGGCGTAATAGAGGATTATATGTATATATGTAATGTGTCTATGAAGGCTGGTTGTCTGAATTCTGATCTTGACTGTGTTATTTTTTTTTTACAACTCACTTTTTAGAAGTAAAATGTAAATACTCCAGTTGATTTTTCAAGATTTGGCTTGTGTACATATAATTCTATTTTAGGTATTGAAATCTTAAATTCTACTTTTTACTCCATTCACAACCTACTCCCATCATTCCAGTGCCTTTATCTTTCACCTACATTATGTCACTCTGACTTTTTTTCTCCTCTAATAATTCCCTAGTATCTCTGATTGGCAACAACTAATTGCTGACTTTACATTCATTAGGAAATATAGTTTGGCTGTTTTGGAGATTTTGTTATTTGTTTATAATGAAAATTGCAGTAACTGTATTTTCCTAAAATTACTGTCAAGCAGTAAATTTACACCCCATTAGAGTTTAGAAACAGATTTAAAATAAAGGATCTTAAAACTTTCTTTGTGGTACTTCAGAAGAGTGTGTACTAGTGGTTATTGGTCAGTATCAGTGGTTATTGGTCAGTATCATTTCACAAAGGGAAATATATTACTGTCAGATATTTTTTCTTTCCTATTTGAATTTTTGGTTTTAATCTTTAAATTATATGCTAAGGTATTAATATTTATTATTAAAGGAATTTTTTATTTGCCATTTAGTAGGTAACACTAAATGTGGAATAAAACTGCTACATAGATAGTTATCTTAATGTATACTTGCTGTAGTCTTATAAATCAGAAATTTTAACCATAAACATTATGGTATGTCTTTAAGACCTACAACTTGAATGTTTTTTCCTTTTGTTCAGACCTCAAATCCAGAACATAATTATTCTCATCATTTAGGTACCACTGTCCTCCTACTGCCCCTGTGTTATCAAACTTTAACCCTGGATTATACTAACCTTTTGTTCCTTTGCCAGATTGTTGCCACTCTAAATTTGTGTTTTTCCAGTATAAACTGAGTATTCATTACTACCTGAAAAATCTTTTTATGGTTCATTAATCAGTTTTCTATCTTATCGTTGGTGTGAGGTCATACTTTTGCCTCTGTCTTCAAAATTTTTTTCTCATTTTTGAATAGTTTCAGCGGATCTCAAAGAAAATAAGTAAATTTGGTAGAACTCCCTTTCACCACCTTTTTGGCTCCCCGTTCATTTCTGCTTCACCATGTTAGAAACTTATTTGCACTTCCATGTATCCATCCCTCCATCCTCTTCCTTCTAGCGTGTCTTTTCTCTAGACCCATACTTTTATTCTCATTCTCTCCCTATGTTTTCAGAGACTCGACTCCCTTAGTCATAGCTTTTCTTTTGATTATTTAATCTTTCCCCCTCTCTCTACTGGCTCTCCCCTGATTATGGAATTTTACTCAGCTCTGTCCTGTATTTTCTAAAACTCTTGACCCCATGTGTTTTACTATTTCTTGTCCTTTCTTCTTTTCTTCTGGCCCAGGTTCCTTGAAAAACTAGCTTGTACCCATTTTATTTCCTCAGTTTCTCCCTTTCATTTATCCTTCAACCCAGTGAAATTTGCCTTCTCCCCCAGTTTTTTTGGAACCTATGTATGCTATAGTCCTCTAAAATCTGAGAATGTCCCAGTACTGTGAACTCTGTAACAACATTTGGAATATTCTGTTCTCTTGTGATAACACTTTCTTCACAAGACAGTTGTTTGCTGATCTCTTTCTTAGGACTCTGTTCTTGGCCTACTACTGTCTACTCTCAGGTTTTTAGGGGTTCATGTGGATGGGTTTCATGGCATTCAGGTGCTTCTGAAATGAAGTACAAAATATTTATATGTGTGTATGTCTGCTTTCTGAAGGAGAGGGTCCACAGTTTTATTTATATTGGACTTAAAGGAATATGTTCACTGATGGTTTTAACCCCCTTGAAGTGATAACACTAAATTCCCTATTTTTAGCCCAGACCTCTGATAGGGCATCCAAAACTGTTTATGCCACTTGATGGCACATGAGCAAAACTTTGGAAAGCAGAATTAATCAGTCGTCTTTCCTCTTCCAGTATGCTATCTACACATCCGTGTGCCACTATTCTTTCTCTCCTAAACCAGAAATGTTGGTGTCCTGCTCCTTTCCTCTTCATCTTCACAGCCTATCCCACCCATCCTGTCTCTTAAATATAAGTGTCTCGTAAGTCCATGTTTTTCTGCTTTTCCTTGCCTCAGTTCCACCCTCTTTATCTTTCACCTAGTTTATTGTAATAAAAAACTTGCTAACTGGTTTGACCCTACTTTTAATCTGTTCACCAGACTTAAATCTGAGTTAGTTTTCTACAGTATATTAAATTTCTTTCCATGACTCTGTCAGGATAAAAAGTGCTTAAATTGAGGGGCACCTAGGTGGCTCAGTCAGGTAAGTGTCCAACTTTTGATTTTGGCTCAGATCATGATCTCATGGTTTGTGAGTTCAAGCCCTGCATTGGGATCTGTCTCTCTTCCCTCACACTTTCCCCCTGCTTGTGCACTGCGTGTGCACTCTCTTTCTCAAAGTAATAAACTTTATTTTAAAAAGTGCTTAATGGGGCGCCTGGATGGCTTAGTCGGTTAAGCGTCCGACTTTCGCTTGGGTCATGATCTTGCGGTTTGTGGGTTCGAGCCCCGCGTCGGGCTCTGTGCTGACTGCCAGCTCGGAGCCTGGAGCCTGTTTCAGAGTCTGTGTCTCCCTCTCTCTCTGACCCTCCCCTGCTCACGC